>NW_027512746.1:0-300000 GCF_048772815.1 Callospermophilus lateralis
TATCTGAGTTTTCTGAGATGCTCGCCATTTTCTTCAGCTATCCAGTACATGGCCATGTCACAGAGCTTGGAGGTGGTACATATTTTGGACACAAATCCATGAGCCTATTCTGGAGAGTGGCCAGAATTCAGGAAGAAAACAACAACTTAGAAAGATAGCAGGTGTTGCACATCGATAAGAAAGCTGCAGTCCATTCATATATTGGGCAGGATGAATTATGGGAAGATTTATACTAGACAGGACACATCCATTAATGCATTCTCTTTTCTAATGTCTACAACAACGGACACAGTGGGATACACAGAAAGAGAAACACTCGCCATGTCAATGACTTACTAGAAACTGTCCACTCCAAACAAAACAAACCGCCTTTCCTATCTATTCTCAGAACCTGAGACAAAACAACAAACCCACACCAACTCCCACAAAGGCACCTCCTTCACCCAAGTACGTCTGTGACTATCCAGAGTGTCCTCTGACTGGTGGGCCATACTATGTTCCCCGAAATGGCCTGTCTTCTCTCAGATCTTGTTTCCTTGACCAACTCTGTGAAGATGTCAGGAAAAAGTGGTTAGCCACTACCTGTTTTCTCAGGAAAGGTCCATCTTCAGAGCTCTCCTGGCATTTGGCCATCCTCACACCATTAGGTACCAAGAAAACTGACTCTGTCTTGGTAAATCCAAACAAGTGAGCCCATGGGACTGGGACTGGGACTGCCTCTGGGTGCCTGGCTTCTTGGATACCAAGTTCGGAGAGTTCCATCACCAATGAAATGAGGTATGTCACATTCTTTGGAACTGAATGAGGTCACTGCCTTGGCAACCACTTTGTCCTAACAGTTGCTTCCAAGGGTAACATAAGATGGAGGTTGCCACTACTTCTGTGACACTTTCATAAGGTAGAATGTATATCAACCATTGGCACCCGGGAATAGCTCTACACTGAGGCCTGGTTTGGTCCATCATCTCTACAAGAAGAAGAGAGAGATTCAGATTCAGACACATCCCTTCATCTGACCAGGTTGTTTGCCATGAAGATGACTTTTGCTCTCTCAGGTGCTTCATATCTGCCTTCAACTTCTCCAGGTATCATTTGTGCATGGACATTTGAGGTTCTCATCAGGTGGATGGTCCCCAACTTTCCTGTATTGTAAGAACCCACTCTGTCCCTGCTCTTCTGTAAAATGATTGAGGGAACAGTGTATACTTGGGGTTAAAAACAGGTTTGATTTGGGTTACGAGTGATTCTGTGTGATGAATAATGGTATTGGGAACCTACAATATTTACAAGAATATAGAGGGGAAATGTAAGTAGGAAAACAGAACTCTAGGTATGATTTGAAGCACAGAAGGGTTTTGCCCTTGATTGGGATACTTAGCTTTGAATTATGTTCTGCAAAGATGCCTCAGATAATTCGATATACAATGGCAAAGGACCTTGTACATTGGATGATTGAATTTAGAAGAGAACATCGTCAAAAAGGGATATTCAGTAGGATTAGGAAGATAGTCGGTAGGTTTAGGAAGAAGAGTGAGTATAGGATTTGGACCAAAAGTTCTTTAGCAATAGACTTTCGGTTGTAGAGTGAATGTAAATGTCAGCACATATGAAGAGTCAGTCACTATGTTGAACTGGGGAAAATATGTAGAAAAGCAGATATCAATAGAAACATTACGAAATCAGGCAAAGTATAAAGTGAGTGATAGAATTAGACATTTTCAACAGGGTTGAGTTTGAATATATAAAATTAGGAAAAAAACAAATATGTAGTCACCATAGGATTGACAATTGACAGCATTAGGCAACCTGGACATGGATGTTTTTAGAAATCCATGTTCACTTTCCATTTAGGCTTGGTACAATCATAAGTGTGACCTTTCCATTTTTTTGTCCAGAATATTACTGTGATAATGAGGTGACATGAGTATTTCTTTCACCATTTCTGGGAGCAATATATTGAAGATGTAAAATGAGAATCGTGGGTACAAAGAGGTGTACCCTGTTTCTAGGAACATAGAGAAAAGCATGAATAGACGATACTGTGAATAAATATTATAACTTTTTTGAACTTTAAATAATGAATTAACTGATATCTGAAAAATTAAAGAAATCGTATATTGATATACAATCATTCATTCCAACCAGGTATATATGTAATGGAAATATTAGTGTTTTGGTTTATCATGAAGAGTGTGTGAGTTTTGCTTCAAAATGATTATGGAAATTCAAAATAATGTGTTTGGAAAGAAGTCTCATGAAAAGACCAGTCAAGAAACCCTGACAATACATGTGTTCTGAAGCAAGATGATTAAAGTTGAAACAAATGCTTATTAATTTGTGAACTTGTGGATGAAATGTATAACCTGTGATGTGCAAAAACTGAAGAAACAATAATGTACCAGTGTCGAATACAAATGAATGACAAATTACATATCATGTCCATAGGAGTCTACTTGCATTGATGTTAGACTGGGTCAGTTACAGTAGAATAATTAGGATTTGTATGCACCATAACTGAAGTTAGTTTTCAGTACTAGGAAACAAATATGTATTTCAGGTGGATGAATATTTCTGATTATAATCTTGTGAAAAGTGGATTATAAATCCACATACATGAACATGAATGAATTTAGAGAGTGTATATTAGACACATATATTTCATATTTTGAAAAATTTGGAGAGTATATCTATATCTATATCTATATCTATATATATACACACACACACACACAAACACACATACAACACTCACAGATATTAAAAGGTACCAATATAAATGCCAATCGAAATTCATCAGTAAATATGTATCATCCACAAATGCAAAAATATTTATTTTACTGAACATGAGTTAATGTATAATGTTGTTCTACTAGGATGCTCTCCTATAGGTTGAATTTTCATTTCCAACAGCATTTAGGAGGAGTGAACTCTTCTCACAATTTGTATCTGCCAAGGCAGCCACCTCACAAAAATGTACGGGTGATACCTGGTAGGATTCTATATATGCATATAAATATACATGTGTGAATAGGCTACAGAAAAGGGAAACAAGAATTCACATATTTGTTAAGTTTAAAAACACATGGAGAATATTTCAATTAAAATTTGACTAGATTTATAACTCCTACCTTATATAATGCAAATGTCAAGTCCAACTATACAACATGTCTCCTCTGAAGTGCTTGTATTTCTATTGTGTTGGGTTAATTTTCTCCATTATATTAGGATGAATAGTCTGAGTCTACTAGGTATGGGTTAGCGTCAGGGATTCAGTATTTCGAATGGAAAATTGGAAAATGAATCCAATGTGTATGTAAATATATGCTGCACAAATATCCTCCCACTCTCATCCAGAACAATGCCTTGACATTACCTTCACCCCAAGTAAGACACAATTAGAGGAGAAGAGTTACAAAATCAGTGAATATATATCTGGAATGGAAAATGCTCAGGAGTTCACAACCTTGGAGGTGGTAGAGGAGTTTCCATGACTAAGGGACAGGGTAAACACTCCACAAACATGGAGCTCTGCTGGCCTAAAAACTTTTTGAGAAACTGCCTCTGAGCTTCCACACTTGAAATATATGTTGTTTTCAGGAGATTTGGCTTCCTCTGTAGTGAGACCATCAAAGCTGGGTCTGCATCTATGTGACCTGGAGGACATGGTTCTTATTTTCCAATGAACAAGATGAAGCAGTGCTGAATCCTCTCTTTGTAGGTAAACTGAGGCCACTGGGGACTAAGTGTCTCCCCGTGTGGACTGTGATGCCATTTGGTCCTCCTCCGCTGTTTGTGGTGTTTTTGCTGCTGCACTGTGAGTTTGTTATTCGTTTCACGAAATACTAGGAGCTAAACTGGGACACAGTGCTGGAGGGAGTTCTTTCACGTGTGGTGGGTCAGGGTCTGCAAGAGAATGCACCAACTAGGCTCCTATCTCTCACAGCTTGCCCCATTGCCCCCTTGTCCATATCAACCTGATTCTTAATTTTCCTCTGAAAACTCTCCATATAACAAGATGCCTTTACATATAAGGGTCTGCTGGCTGCACCATGTCAGTTACAGACATTTGGAATCCAAGGTAGATCCGCATGGCCCTACCACGGATGTTTTATCAAACACCTCCCACCACTGCTCTAGACCCACTACTCAGCAGGCTCCAACTTACTGGCATCTCTGTTCTACACCATTTTCATGAAACTCAGTAAATCAAGGCACTGTCTGGTATACTCATGATCAGCAACAGGACATCCAATGTTTCTCCAGTGCCACCTGGTCATAGGAATTTCAAAAATTTCACGGTATTTATCTAGCGATTTTTCAAGCATGAAGTTGGAGGCACTGTGGGTTTCAGTTCATTCAGCAAACATTAAAGGTGTGGAAGCTCATTTCAATGAAATCTCTGGAGAACTCTCACAGGCACGGCTTCCCAAAGAGTGGACAAAAGGTCACATTAGGCCAGGCCCATTGAGGTCTACAATGTGAGGTCCATGTGTGTTTTGACTCTCAACTATGGCTGCCATTTCTTTAAGAATAAAATCATGTGATATCCTCGCTGAGATTCCCAGGCCTCTGTGGAAATCCACCCGGGGCCTAGGTCTCAGTTTCCAAGAGCGACTTTCATGCGTGGCCTCTTAAAATCCCAACAAATTCATGGCGATTCTTCTCTGAGTTCAGTTCCAAAACCCAGTCTCTAAGGGGAATCACACCAGAGTTCAAGCCCACGTGGACCCAGTCATTTTTTCCAATGCACACAAATGACCAAAATTAAAACCAAAACACTCCCACATGGCCCTCATCTTATTCCATATAGTCAATCATCTTAACTCTGACTGGAGGTTTCCATGAGGGGCGCAGCCAAGACAGTGTCCAAAATCTGCTCGTTTGCCCCTCATTTGCCTAAAGTCAGGGTAGCCTGGACACCGTTTCTGTGAACCAGGAGTGAACAAATAAGCCTGCCGTTAATACTTCTGTGTTTCTCCAATTTGAGGCCTACTGATTTTAGGTATCGATTCATTAGGTGATTTAGAGTCATGCGAAAACACAAGCACCTCTGCAGGGCTTTTAAGAACTCATTTGACCCAAAGAATCCGTATTCTCATTTGATGGCGTGCAGGAACCTAACAGAGGAAGGCAAGAGACTTTATCCACAATGATGATATTTTTTGACATTTTGTTTTTGAAACTCACAATGGGATCATTCTTAAGATCCATCAGGTGCTGACAATCTAAGTCACAGCCACACACAGGTCCAAGAGGCTGATAAAGACACATCTCTTTCCAAAGCAATTAAGCAAAGAGCCACAGGTGAGGCCCATTCATTTCCATTTGAAAACTGTTTTCTTCAGGGTTCACAAAGACCTTCCTGACATTCAGTGCAACACAACAATAAGTAAGCCAAAAGGCCCAAAGCAGGGTTTCTGCACTGAGACTTTCCTGGTCACACTGATATCTGAGTTTTCTGAGATGCTCGCCATTCTCTTCAGCTATCCAGTACATGGCCATGTCACAGAGCTTGGAGGTGGTACATATTTTGGACACAAATCCATGAGCCTATTCTGGAGAGTGGCCAGAATTCAGGAAGAAAACAACAACTTAGAAAGATAGCAGGTGTTGCACATCGATAAGAAAGCTGCAGTCCATTCATATATTGGGCAGGATGAATTATGGGAAGATTTATACTAGACAGGACACATCCATTAATGCATTCTCTTTTCTAATGTCTACAACAACGGACACAGTGGGATACACAGAAAGAGAAACACTCGCCATGTCAAATGACTTACTAGAAACTGTCCACTCCAAACAAAACAAACCGCCTTTCCTATCTATTCTCAGAACCTGAGACAAAACAACAAACCCACACCACCTCCCACAAAGGCACCTCCTTCACCCAAGTACGTCTGTGACTATCCAGAGTGTCCTCTGACTGGTGGGCCATACTATGTTCCCCCGAAATGGCCTGTCTTCTCTCAGATCTTGTTTCCTTGACCAACTCTGTGAAGATGTCAGGAAAAAGTGGTTAGCCACTACCTGTTTTCTCAGGAAAGGTCCATCTTCAGAGCTCTCCTGGCATTTGGCCATCCTCACACCATTAGGTACCAAGAAAACTGACTCTGTCCTTGGTAAATCCAAACAAGTGAGCCCACTGGGACTGGGACTGGGATTGCCTCTGGGTGCCTGGCTTCTTGGATACCAAGTTCGGAGAGTTCCATCACCAATGAAATGAGGTATGTCACATTCTTTGGAACTGAATGAGGTCACTGCCTTGGCAACCACTTTGTCCTAACAGTTGCTTCCAAGGGTAACATAAGATGGAGGTTGCCACTACTTCCTGTGACACTTTCATAAGGTAGAATGTATATCAACCATTGGCACCCGGGAATAGCTCTACACTGAGGCCTGGTTTGGTCCATCTTCTCTACAAGAAGAAGAGAGAGATTCAGATTCAGACACATCCCTTCATCCTGACCAGGTTGTTTGCCATGAAAGATGACTTTTGCTCTCTCAGGTGCTTCATACCTGCCTTCAACTTCTCCAGGTATCATTTGTGCATGGACATTTGAGGTTCTCATCAGGTGGAAGGTCCCCAACTTTCCTGTATTGTAAGAACCACTCTGTCCCTGCTCTTCTGTAAAATGATTGAGGGAACAGTGTATACTTGGGGTTAAAAACAGGTTTGATTTGGGTTACGAGTGATTCTGTGTGATGAATAATGGTATTGGGAACCTACAATATTTACAAGAATATAGAGGTGAAATGTAAGTAGGAAAACAGAAATCTAGGTATGATTTGAAGCACAGAAGGGTTTTGCCCTTGATTGGGATACTTAGCTTTGAATTATGTTCTGCAAAGATGCCTCAGATAATTCGATATACAATGGCATAGGACCTTGTACATTGGATGATTGAATTTAGAAGAGAACATCCAGTCAAAAAGGGATATTCAGTAGGATTAGGAAGATAGTCGGTAGGTTTAGGAAGAAGAGTGAGTATAGGATTTGGACCAAAAGTTCTTTAGCAATAGACTTTCGGTTGTAGAGTGAATGTAAATGTCAGCACATATGAAGAGTCAGTCACTATGTTGAACTGGGGAAAATATGTAGAAAAGCAGATATCAATAGAAACATTACGAAATCAGGCAAAGTATAAAGTGAGTGATAGAATTAGACATTTTCAACAGGGTTGAGTTTGAATATATAAATTAGGAAAAAAACAAATATGTAGTCACCAATAGGACTGACAATTGACAGCATTAGGCAACCTGGACATGGATGTTTTTAGAAATCCATGTTCACTTTCCATTTAGGCTTTGGTACAATCATAAGTGTGACCTATCCATTTTTTTGTCCAGAATATTACTGTGATAATGAGGTGACATGAGTATTTCTTTCACCATTTCTGGGAGCAATATATTGAAGATGTAAAATGGGAATCGTGGGTACAAAGAGGTGTACCCTGTTTCTAGGAACATAGAGAAAAAGCATGAATAGACGATACTGTGAATAAATATTATAACTTTTTTGAACTTTAAATAATGAATTAACTGATATCTGAAAAATTAAAGAAATCGTATATTGATATACAATCATTCATTCCAACCAGGTATATATGTAATGGAAATATTAGTGTTTTGGTTTATCATGAAGAGTGTGTGAGTTTTGCTTCAAAATGATTATGGAAATTCAAAATAATGTGTTTGGAAAGAAGTCTCATGAAAAGACCAGTCAAGAAACCCTGACAATACATGTGTTCTGAAGCAAGATGATTAAAGTTGAAACAAATGCTTATTAATTTGTGAACTTGTGGATGAAATGTATATCCTGTGATGTGCAAAAACTGAAGAAACAATAATGTACCAGTGTCGAATACAAATGAATGACAAATTACATATCATGTCCCATAGGAGTCTACTTGCATTGATGTTAGACTGGGTCAGTTACTGTAGAATAATTAGGATTTGTATGCACCATTCACTGAAGTTAGTTTTCAGTACTAGGAAACAAATATGTATTTCAGGTGGATGAATATTTCTGATTATAATCTTGTGAAAAGTGGATTATAAATCGACATACATGAACATGAATGAATTTAGAGAGTGTATATTAGACACATATATTTCATATTTTGAAAAATTTGGAGAGTATATCTATATCTATATCTATATCTATATATATACACACACACACACACAAACACACATACAACACTCACAGATATTAAAAGGTACCAATATAAATGCCAATCGAAATTCATCAGTAAATATGTATCATCCACAAATGCAAAAATATTTATTTTACTGAACATGAGTTAATGTATAATGTTGTTCTACTAGGATGCTCTCCTATAGGTTGAATTTTCATTTCCAACAGCATTTAGGAGGAGTGAACTCTTCTCACAATTTGTATCTGCCAAGGCAGCCACCTCACAAAAATGTACGGGTGATACCTGGTAGGATTCTATATATGCATATAAATATACATGTGTGAATAGGCTACAGAAAAGGGAAACAAGAATTCACATATTTGTTAAGTTTAAAAACACATGGAGAATATTTCAATTAAAATTTGACTAGATTTATAACTCCTACCTTATATAATGCAAATGTCAAGTCCAACTATACAACATGTCTCCTCTGAAGTGCTTGTATTTCTATTGTGTTGGGTTAATTTTCTCCATTATATTAGGATGAATAGTCTGAGTCTACTAGGTATGGGTTAGCGTCAGGGATTCAGTATTTCGAATGGAAAATTGGAAAATGAATCCAATGTGTATGTAAATATATGCTGCACAAATATCCTCCCACTCTCATCCAGAACAATGCCTTGACATTACCTTCACCCCAAGTAAGACACAATTAGAGGAGAAGAGTTACAAAATCAGTGAATATATATCTGGAATGGAAAATGCTCAGGAGTTCACAACCTTGGAGGTGGTAGAGGAGTTTCCATGACTAAGGGACAGGGTAAACACTCCACAAACATGGAGCTCTGCTGGCCTAAAAACTTTTTGAGAAACTGCCTCTGAGCTTCCACACTTGAAATATATGTTGTTTTCAGGAGATTTGGCTTCCTCTGTAGTGAGACCATCAAAGCTGGGTCTGCATCTATGTGACCTGGAGGACATGGTTTCTTATTTTCCAATGAACAAGATGAAGCAGTGCTGAATCCTCTCTTTGTAGGTAAACTGAGGCCACTGGGGACTAAGTGTCTCCCCGTGTGGACTGTGATGCCATTTGGTCCTCCTCCGCTGTTTGTGGTGTTTTTGCTGCTGCACTGTGAGTTTGTTATTCGTTTCACGAAATACTAGGAGCTAAACTGGGACACAGTGCTGGAGGGAGTTCTTTCACGTGTGGTGGGTCAGGGTCTGCAAGAGAATGCACCAACTAGGCTCCTATCTCTCACAGCTTGCCCCATTGCCCCCTTGTCCATATCAACCTGATTCTTAATTTTCCTCTGAAAACTCTCCATATAACAAGATGCCTTTACATATAAGGGTCTGCTGGCTGCACCATGTCAGTTACAAGACATTTGGAATCCAATGGTAGATCCGCATGGCCCTACCACGGATGTTTTATCAAACACCTCCCCACCACTGCTCTAGACCCACTACTCAGCAGGCTCCAACTTACTGGCATCTCTGTTCTACACCATTTTCATGAAACTCAGTAAAACAAGGCACTGTCTGGTATACTCATGATCAGCAACAGGACATCCAATGTTTCTCCAGTGCCACCTGGTCATAGGAATTTCAAAAATTTCATGGTATTTATCTAGCGATTTTTCAAGCATGAAGTTGGAGGCACTGTGGGTTTCAGTTCATTCAGCAAACATTAAAAGGTGTGGAAGCTCATTTCAATGAAATCTCTGGAGAACTCTCACAGGCACGGCTTCCCAAAGAGTGGACAAAAGGTCACATTAGGCCAGGCCCATTGAGGTCTACAATGTGAGGTCCATGTGTGTTTTGACTCTCAACTATGGCTGCCATTTCTTTAAGAATAAAATCATGTGATATCCTTGCTGAGATTCCCAGGCCTCTGTGGAAATCCACCCGGGGCCTAGGTCTCAGTTTCCAAGAGCGACTTTCATGCGTGGCCTCTTAAAATCCCAACAAAATTCATGGCGATTCTTCTCTGAGTTCAGTTCCAAAACCCAGTCTCTAAGGGGAATCACACCAGAGTTCAAGCCCACGTGGACCCAGTCATTTTTTCCAATGCCACACAAATGACCAAAATTAAAACCAAAACACTCCCACATGGCCCTCATCTTATTCCATATAGTCAATCATCTTAAACTCTGACTGGAGGTTTCCATGAGGGGCGCAGCCCAAGACAGTGTCCAAAATCTGCTCGTTTGCCCCTCATTTGCCTAAAGTCAGGGTAGCCTGGACACCGTTTCTGTGAACCAGGAGTGAACAAATAAGCCTGCCGTTAATACTTCTGTGTTTCTCCAATTTGAGGCCTACTGATTTTAGGTATCGATTCATTAGGTGATTTAGAGTCATGCGAAAACACAAGCACCTCTGCAGGGCTTTTAAGAACTCATTTGACCCAAAGAATCCGTATTCTCATTTGATGGAGTGCAGGAACCTAACAGAGGAAGGCAAGAGACTTTATCCTCAATGCATGATATTTTTTGACATTTTGTTTTTGGAAACTCACATGGGATCATTCTTAAGATCCATCAGGTGCTGACAATCTAAGTCACAGCCACACACAGGTCCAAGAGGCTGATAAAGACACATCTCTTTCCAAAGCAATTAAGCAAAGAGCCACAGGTGAGGCCCATTCATTTCCATTTGAAAACTGTTTTCTTCAGGGTTCACAAAGACCTTCCTGACATTCAGTGCAACACAACAATAAGTAAGCAAAAGGCCCAAAGCAGGGTTTCTGCACTGAGACTTTCCTGGTCACACTGATATCTGAGTTTTCTGAGATGCTCGCCATTCTCTTCAGCTATCCAGTACATGGCCATGTCACAGAGCTTGGAGGTGGTACATATTTTGGACACAAATCCATGAGCCTATTCTGGAGAGTGGCCAGAATTCAGGAAGAAAACAACAACTTAGAAAGATAGCAGGTGTTGCACATCGATAAGAAAGCTGCAGTCCATTCATATATTGGGCAGGATGAATTATGGGAAGATTTATACTAGACAGGACACATCCATTAATGCATTCTCTTTCCTAATGTCTACAACAACGGACACAGTGGGATACACAGAAAGAGAAACACTCGCCGTGTCAAATGACTTACTAGAAACTGTCCACTCCAAACAAAACAAACCGCCTTTCCTATCTATTCTCAGAACCTGAGACAAAACAACAAACCCACACCAACTCCCACAAAGGCACCTCCTTCACCCAAGTACGTCTGTGACTATCCAGAGTGTCCTCTGACTGGTGGGCCATACTATGTTCCCCCGAAATGGCCTGTCTTCTCTCAGATCTTGTTTCCTTGACCAACTCTGTGAAGATGTCAGGAAAAAGTGGTTAGCCACTACCTGTTTTCTCAGGAAAGGTCCATCTTCAGAGCTCTCCTGGCATTTGGCCATCCTCACACCATTAGGTACCAAGAAAACTGACTCTGTCCTTGGTAAATCCAAACAAGTGAGCCCACTGGGACTGGGACTGGGACTGCCTCTGGGTGCCTGGCTTCTTGGATACCAAGTTCGGAGAGTTCCATCACCAATGAAATGAGGTATGTCACATTCTTTGGAACTGAATGAGGTCACTGCCTTGGCAACCACTTTGTCCTAACAGTTGCTTCCAAGGGTAACATAAGATGGAGGTTGCCACTACTTCCTGTGACACTTTCATAAGGTAGAATGTATATCAACCATTGGCACCCGGGAATAGCTCTACACTGAGGCCTGGTTTGGTCCATCTTCTCTACAAGAAGAAGAGAGAGATTCAGATTCAGACACATCCCTTCATCCTGACCAGGTTGTTTGCCATGAAAGATGACTTTTGCTCTCTCAGGTGCTTCATACCTGCCTTCAACTTCTCCAGGTATCATTTGTGCATGGACATTTGAGGTTCTCATCAGGTGGAAGGTCCCCAACTTTCCTGTATTGTAAGAACCACTCTGTCCCTGCTCTTCTGTAAAATGATTGAGGGAACAGTGTATACTTGGGGTTAAAAACAGGTTTGATTTGGGTTACGAGTGATTCTGTGTGATGAATAATGGTATTGGGAACCTACAATATTTACAAGAATATAGAGGTGAAATGTAAGTAGGAAAACAGAAATCTAGGTATGATTTGAAGCACAGAAGGGTTTTGCCCTTGATTGGGATACTTAGCTTTGAATTATGTTCTGCAAAGATGCCTCAGATAATTCGATATACAATGGCATAGGACCTTGTACATTGGATGATTGAATTTAGAAGAGAACATCCAGTCAAAAAGGGATATTCAGTAGGATTAGGAAGATAGTCGGTAGGTTTAGGAAGAAGAGTGAGTATAGGATTTGGACCAAAAGTTCTTTAGCAATAGACTTTCGGTTGTAGAGTGAATGTAAATGTCAGCACATATGAAGAGTCAGTCACTATGTTGAACTGGGGAAAATATGTAGAAAAGCAGATATCAATAGAAACATTACGAAATCAGGCAAAGTATAAAGTGAGTGATAGAATTAGACATTTTCAACAGGGTTGAGTTTGAATATATAAATTAGGAAAAAACAAATATGTAGTCACCAATAGGATGACAATTGACAGCATTAGGCAACCTGGACATGGATGTTTTAGAATCCATGTTCACTTTCCATTTAGGCTTTGGTACATCATAAGTGTGACCTTTCCATTTTTTTTGTCCAGAATATTACTGTGAATAATGAGGTGACATGAGTATTTCTTTCACCATTTCTGGGAGCAATATATTGAAGATGTAAAATGAGAATCGAGGGTACAAAGGAGGTGTACCCTGTTTCTAGGAACATAGAGAAAAAGCATGAATAGACGATACTGTGAATAAATATTATAACTTTTTGAACTTTAAATAATGAATTAACTGATATCTGAAAAATTAAAGAAATCGTATATTGATATACAATCATCATTCCAACCAGGTATATATGTAAATGGAAATATTAGTGTTTTGGTTTATCATGAAGAGTGTGTGAGTTTTGCTTCAAAATGATTATGGAAATTCAAAATAATGTGTTTGGAAAGAAGTCTCATGAAAAGACCAGTCAAGAAACCCTGACAATACATGTGTTCTGAAGCAAGATGATTAAAGTTGAAACAAATGCTTATTAATTTGTGAACTTGTGGATGAAATGTATATCCTGTGATGTGCAAAACTGAAAAAACAATAATGTACCAGTGTCGAATACAAATGAATGACAAATTACATACATGTCCCATAGGAGTCTACTTGCATTGATGTTAGACTGGGTCAGTTACTGTAGAATAATTAGGATTTGTATGCACCATTCACTGAAGTTAGTTTTCAGTACTAGGAAACAAATATGTATTTCAGGTGGATGAATATTTCTGATTATAATCTTGTGAAAAGTGGATTATAAATCGACATACATGGAACATGAATGAATTTAGAGAGTGTATATTAGACACATATATTTCATATTTTGAAAAATTTGAGGAGTATATCTATATCTATATCTATATCTATATATATACACACACACACACACAAACACACATACAACACTCACAGATATTAAAATGTACCAATATAAATGCCAATCGAAATTCATCAGTAAATATGTATCATCCACAAATGCAAAAATATTTATTTTACTGAACATGAGTTAATGTATAATGTTGTTCTACTAGGATGCTCTCCTATAGGTTGAATTTTCATTTCCAACAGCATTTAGGAGGAGTGAACTCTTCTCACAATTTGTATCTGCCAAGGCAGCCACCTCACAAAAATGTACGGGTGATACCTGGTAGGATTCTATATATGCACATAAATATACATGTGTGAATAGGCTACAGAAAAGGGAAACAAGAATTCACATATTTGTTAAGTTTAAAAACACATGGAGAATATTTCAATTAAAATTTGACTAGATTTATAACTCCTACCTTATATAATGCAAATGTCAAGTGCAACTATACAACATGTCTCCTCTGAAGTGCTTGTATTTCTATTGTGTTTGGTTAATTTTCTCCATTATATTAGGATGAATAGTCTGAGTCTACTAGGTATAGGTTAGTGTCAGGGATTCAGTATTTCGAATGGAAAATTGGAAAATGAATCCAATGTGTATGTAAATATATGCTGCACAAATATCCTCCCACTCTCATCCAGAACAATGCCTTGACATTACCTTCACCCCAAGTAAGACACAATTAGAGGAGAAGAGTTACAAAATCAGTGAATATATATCTGGAATGGAAAATGCTCAGGAGTTCACAACCTTGGAGGTGGTAGAGGAGTTTCCATGACTAAGGGACAGGGTAAACACTCCACAAACATGGAGCTCTGCTGGCCTAAAAACTTTTTGAGAAACTGCCTCTGAGCTTCCACACTTGAAATATATGTTGTTTTCAGGAGATTTGGCTTCCTCTGTAGTGAGACCATCAAAGCTGGGTCTGCATCTATGTGACCTGGAGGACATGGTTTCTTATTTTCCAATGAACAAGATGAAGCAGTGCTGAATCCTCTCTTTGTAGGTAAACTGAGGCCACTGGGGACTAAGTGTCTCCCCGTGTGGACTGTGATGCCATTTGGTCCTCCTCCACTGTTTGTGGTGTTTTTGCTGCTGCACTGTGAGTTTGTTATTCGTTTCACGAAATACTAGGAGCTAAACTGGGACACAGTGCTGGAGGGAGTTCTTTCACGTGTGGTGGGTCAGGGTCTGCAAGAGAATGCACCAACTAGGCTCCTATCTCTCACAGCTTGCCCCATTGCCCCCTTGTCCATATCAACCTGATTCTTAATTTTCCTCTGAAAACTCTCCATATAACAAGATGCCTTTACATATAAGGGTCTGCTGGCTGCACCATGTCAGTTACAAGACATTTGGAATCCAATGGTAGATCCGCATGGCCCTACCACGGATGTTTTATCAAACACCTCCCCACCACTGCTCTAGACCCACTACTCAGCAGGCTCCAACTTACTGGCATCTCTGTTCTACACCATTTTCATGAAACTCAGTAAATCAAGGCACTGTCTGGTATACTCATGATCAGCAACAGGACATCCAATGTTTCTCCAGTGCCACCTGGTCATAGGAATTTCAAAAATTTCATGGTATTTATCTAGCGATTTTTCAAGCATGAAGTTGGAGGCACTGTGGGTTTCAGTTCATTCAGCAAACATTAAAAGGTGTGGAAGCTCATTTCAATGAAATCTCTGGAGAACTCTCACAGGCACGGCTTCCCAAGAGTGGACAAAAGGTCACATTAGGCCAGGCCCATTGAGGTCTACAATGTGAGGTCCATGTGTGTTTTGACTCTCAACTATGGCTGCCATTTCTTTAAGAATAAAATCATGTGATATCCTTGCTGAGATTCCCAGGCCTCTGTGGAAATCCACCCGGGGCCTAGGTCTCAGTTTCCAAGAGCGACTTTCATGCGTGGCCTCTTAAAATCCCAACAAAATTCATGGCGATTCTTCTCTGAGTTCAGTTCCAAAACCCAGTCTCTAAGGGGAATCACACCAGAGTTCAAGCCCACGTGGACCCAGTCATTTTTCCAATGCCACACAAATGACCAAAATTAAAACCAAAACACTCCCACATGGCCCTCATCCTTATTCCATATAGTCAATCATCTTAAACTCTGACTGGAGGTTTCCATGAGGGGCGCAGCCCAAGACAGTGTCCAAAATCTGCTCGTTTGCCCCTCATTTGCCTAAAGTCAGGGTAGCCTGGACACCGTTTCTGTGAACCAGGAGTGAACAAATAAGCCTGCCGTTAATACTTCTGTGTTTCTCCAATTTGAGGCCTACTGATTTTAGGTATCGATTCATTAGGTGATTTAGAGTCATGCGAAAACACAAGCACCTCTGCAGGGCTTTTAAGAACTCATTTGACCCAAAGAATCCGTATTCTCATTTGATGGAGTGCAGGAACCTAACAGAGGAAGGCAAGAGACTTTATCCTCAATGCATGATATTTTTTGACATTTTGTTTTTGGAAACTCACATGGGATCATTCTTAAGATCCATCAGGTGCTGACAATCTAAGTCACAGCCACACACAGGTCCAAGAGGCTGATAAAGACACATCTCTTTCCAAAGCAATTAAGCAAAGAGCCACAGGTGAGGCCCATTCATTTCCATTTGAAAACTGTTTTCTTCAGGGTTCACAAAGACCTTCCTGACATTCAGTGCAACACAACAATAAGTAAGCAAAAGGCCCAAAGCAGGGTTTCTGCACTGAGACTTTCCTGGTCACACTGATATCTGAGTTTTCTGAGATGCTCGCCATTCTCTTCAGCTATCCAGTACATGGCCATGTCACAGAGCTTGGAGGTGGTACATATTTTGGACACAAATCCATGAGCCTATTCTGGAGAGTGGCCAGAATTCAGGAAGAAAACAACAACTTAGAAAGATAGCAGGTGTTGCACATTGATAAGACAAGCTGCAGTCCATTCATATATTGGGCAGGATGAATTATGGGAAGATTTATACTAGACAGGACACATTCATTAATGCATTCTCTTTTCTCATGTCTACAACAACGGACACAGTGGGATACACAGAAAGAGAAACACTCGCCGTGTCAAATGACTTACTAGAAACTGTCCACTCCAAACAAAACAAACCACCTTTCCTATCTCTTCTCAGAACATGAGACAAAACAACAAACCATCACCCACTCCCACAAAGGCAACTCCTTCCCCCAAGTAGGTCTGTGACTATCCGAAGTGTCCTCTGACTGGTGGGCCATACTATGTTCCCCCGAAATGGCCTGTCTTCTCTCAGATCTTGTTTCCTTGACCAACTCTGTGAAGATGTCAGGAAAAAGTGGTTAGCCACTACCTGTTTTCTCAGGAAAGGTCCATCTTCAGAGCTCTCCTGGCATTTGGCCATCCTCACATCATTAGGTACCAAGAAAACTGACTCTGTCCTTCGTAAATCCAAACAAGTGAGCCCACTGGGACTGGGACAGGGACTGCCTCTTGGTGCCTGGCTTCTTGGATACCAAGTTCAGAGAGTTCCATCTCCAAGGAAATGAGGTATGTCACATTCTTTGGAACTGTATGAGGTCACTGCCTTGGCAACCACTTTGTCCTAACAGTTGCTTCCAAGGGTAACATAAGATGGAGGTTGCCCCTACTTCCTGTGACACTTTCATAACGTGGAATGTATATGAACCATTGGCACCCGGGAACAGCTCTCCACCCAGGCCTGGTTTGGTCCATCTTCTCTACAAGAAGAAGAGAGAGATTCAGATTCAGACACATCCCTTCATCCTGACCAGGTTGTTTGCCATGGAAGATGACTTTTGCTCTCTCAGGTGCTTCATACCTGCCTACAACTTCTCCTGGTGTCATTTGTGCATGGACATTTGAGGTTCTCATCAGGTGGAAGGTCCCCAACTTTCCTGTATTTTAAGAACCACTCTGTCCCTGCTCTTCTGTAAAATGATTGAGGGAACAGTGTATACTTGGGGTTAAAAACAGGTTTGATTTGGGTTACGAGTGATTCTGTGTGATGAATAATGGTATTGGGAACCTGCAATATTTACAAGAATATAGAAGTGAAATATAAGTAGGAAAACAGAAATCTAGGTATGATTTGAAGCCCAGAAGGGTTTTGCCCTTGATTGGGATACTTAGCTTTGAATTATGTTCTGCAAAGATGCCTCAGATAATTCGATATACAATGGCATAGGATCTTGTACATTGGATGATTGAATTTAGAAGAGAACATCCAGTCAAAAAGGGATATTCAGTAGGATTAGGAAGATAGTCAGTAGGTTTAGGAAGAAGAATGAGTATAGGATTTGGACCAAAAGTTCTTTAGCAATAAACTTTCGGTTGTAGAGTGAATGTAAATGTCAGCACATATGAAGAGTCAGTCACTATGTTGAACTGGGGAAAATATGTAGAAAAGCAGATATCAATAGAAACATTACGAAATCAGGCAAAGTATAAAGTGAGTGATAGAATTAGACATTTTCAACAGGGTTGAGTTTGAATATATAAATTAGGAAAAAAACAAATATGTAGTCACCAATAGGAGTGACAATTGACAGCATTAGGCAACCTGGACATGGATGTTTTTAGAAATCCATGTTCAATTTCCATTTAGGCTTTGGTACAATCATAAGTGTGACCTTTCCATTTTTTGTCCAGAATATTACTGTGATAATGAGGTGACATGAGTATTTCTTTCACCATTTCTGGGAGCAATATATTGAAGATGTAAAATGAGAATCTGGGGTACAAAGAGGTGTACCCTGTTTCTAGGAACATAGAGAAAAAGCATGAATAGACCATACTGTGAATAAATAATATAACTTTTTTGAACTTTAAATAATGAATTAACTGATATCTGAAAAATTAAAGGAAATCATATATTGATATACAATCATTCATTTCAACCAGGTATATATCTAATGGAAATATTAGTGTTTTGGTTTATTATGAAGAGTGTGTGAGTTTTGCTTCAATATGATTATGGAAATTCAAAATAATGTGTTTGGAAAGAAGTCTCATGAAAAGACCAGTCAAGAAACCCTGACAATTCATGTGTTCTGAAGCAAGATGATTAAAGTTGAAACAAATGCTTATTAATTTGTGAACTTGTGGATGAAATGTATATCCTGTGATGTGCAAAAACTGAAGAAACAATAATGTACCAGTGTCAAATACAAATGAATGACAAATTACATATCATGTCGCATAGGAGTCTACTTGCATTGATGTTAGACTGGGTCAGTTACTGTAGAATAATTAGGATTTGTATGCACCATTCACTGAAGTTAGTTTTCAGTACTAGGAAACAAATATGTATTTCAGGTGGATGAATATTTCTGATTATAATCTTGTGAAAAGTTGATTATAAATCCACATACATGAACATGAATGAATTTAGAGTGTGTATATTAGACACATATATTTCATATTTTGAAAAATTTGGAGAGTATATCTATATCTATATCTATATCTATATCTATATCCACACACACACACACACACACACACACACACACACAACACTCACAGACATTAAAAAGTACCAATATAAATGCCAATCGAAATTCATCAGTAAATATGTATCATCCACAAATGCAAAAATATTTATTTTACTGAACATGAGTTAATGTATAATGTTGTTCTACTAGGACGCTCTCCTATAGGTTGAATTTTCATTTCCAACAGCATTTAGGAGGAGTGAACTCTTCTCACAATTTGTATCTGCCAAGACAGCCATCTCACAAAAATGTACGTGTGATACCTGGTAGGATTATATGTATGCATATAAATATACATGTGTGAATAGGCTACAGAAAAGAGAAACAAGAATTCACATATTTGTTAAGTTTAAAAACACATGGAGAATATTTCAATTAAAATTTGACTAGATTTATAACTCCTACCTTATATAATGCAAATGTCAAGTCCAACTATACAATATGTCTCTGGAGAACCTTTGGATGTCCGGTTGTTTATCATGAGTATACTAGACAGTGCCTTGATTGACTGTGTTTCATGAAAATGATCTAGAACAGACATGCCAGTAAGTTGGTGCCTGCTGAGTAGTGTGCCTAGAGCAGTGGTGTGTATGTGTGTCATAATACATCTCTGATGTGGCCATATGGATTTGCCATTGGCTTCCAAATGGCTTGTGACAGACATGGTGAGGCCAGCAGACACTAATATGTAAGGGCGTCTTGTTATATGGAGAGGTTTCATGGCAATGTTAAGAATCAGGTTGCAATAGACAAGGGAAAAAGCTATGTGGGATAGAAGCCTGGTTGGTGCATTCTCCTGCAGACCCTGACCCACCACATGTGGCAGAACTCCATCCAGCACTGTGTCCCTTTTGAACTCCTTGTATTTCGTGAAGCAAATACCAAACTCCCAATGCAGGAGAGAGAAAAACCATAAAAAAGTGGAGGATGACCAAATGGCTTCACAGCCCAGATGGGGAGAGACTTAGCACGCACTGGTCACATTTTACTTAAAAGAGAGAATTCACCATTGCTGCCTCATGTTCATTAGAAAATAAGAAACCATGTCCTCCAGGTCACATAGAATCAGACACAGCTTTGATGGTCTCACGACAAAGGAAGCTAAAGCTCCTGAAAACAACATATATTTCAAGTGCCCAACCTCAGAGGCAGTTTATCAAGAAGTCCTTTAGGCCAGCAGAGCTCCATGTTTGTGGAGTTTTTAACCTGTCCCTTACTTATGGAAACTTCTCTACCACATCCAAGGTTGTGAACTCATGAGCATTTTCCATTCCAGTTATATATTCACAGATTTTATAACTCTTCTCCACTAATTGTGTCTTACTTGGGGCGAAGCTAATGTCAAGGCATTGTTCTGGATGAGAGAGGGAAAATATTTTGTGTAGCACATATTTGATAGACATTGGATTCTTTTTCCTATTTTCCATTCAAAATACTGAATCCCTGACACTAACACATACCCTTTTAGACTCTGACTACTAATCCTAATATGATGGAGAAAAATAACCCAAATAGAACAGAAATACAAGCAGGTCAGAGGAGGCATGGTGTATTTTTGAACTTTTCTTTTGCATAATAAATGGTAGGTGTTATAAATCTAGTGAATTTTTATTTGGAATAGTTTTTCATGTGTTTTTAAAATTAACAAATATGTGAATCCCTGCCTCCCTTTCTCTGTAGCCTATACAGCACATGTATTTTTATATGTACATATAGAATCCTACCTGGTATCACACGTACATTTTTGTGAGGTTGCTGACTCGGCAGATATAAATTGTGTGAAGAGACTACCCCTCTTAAACGCTGTTGGAACTAAAAATTCAACCTATGGGTGAGCTTCCTAGTACAACAACATTATACATAATTCCATGTTCAGTAAAGTATATATTTTTGCATCAGTAGATGTTATATATTTCATTATAAATTTCATTTGGCATATATTGCTACTTTTTTATGTTTCTCTGTGTGTTTTTTTGGTATATATATATATATATATATATATATATATATATATATATATATTCTCCTGATTTATCAAAACATGAAATATATGTGTCTTATATACACTCTCTACATTCATACATTCATTCATGTTCATGCATGAGGAAATATAATCAACTTTTCTCAAGATTATTATTGGAAATATTCATCCACCTGAAATACATATTTGTTTCCTTGTACTGACAACTCACTTCTGTGAATGGTGCATACAAATCCTAATAATTCTACAGTATCTGACCCAGTTTAACATCAATGCAAGTAGATTCCTATGGGACATGATGTGTATTTTGACGTTCATTTATATTCAACACTGCTACATTAATATTTCTGCAGTTTTTGCACATCATAGGATATATATTTCATCCACAAGTTCACAACTTTATAGGTATTTTTTCACTTTTAATCATTTCCTGCTTCAGAACACATGTATTCCTCCCGGTTTCTTGACTGGTCTTTTCATGAGACTTCTCTGCAAACACATTTTTTTTTTAATTTCATAATCAGTTTTGAAGCAAAACTCACACACTTTTCATAATAAACCATAAATCTAATATCACCATTAGAAGCATAACTGTTTGGAATGGATGATTGTATATCAACATTAGGTTTCCTGTATATTTTCAGAAATCAATTCAATCCATTATTTAAAGTTCGAACCAGTTATATTATTTATTCACAGTATGGTCTATTCATGCATTATCTCTATATTCATAGGCACAAGGTACACCTATTTGTACCCTCAATTAATTTATACGTCTTCAAAATATTGCTTTCCTACATATTTTACCCAGTTCATCATTGTGACTGACTCTTCACATGTGCTGACATTTACATTCACTCTCTACCTGAAACCCTATTGCTAAAGAACTTTTGGTCCAAATCCTATACTCACTCTTTTATCTAAACCTACCGACTATTTTCCTAATCCTACCGAATATCCCTTTTTGACTGGATGTTCTCTTCCACATTCAATCATCCAAATTAGAAGGTCCTATGCCATAGTATATTGATTTAACTGAGACAACTGTGCAGGACATAAATCAATGCTAAGTATCCCAATCAAGGGCCCAATGCCCTTCTGGGCTTCAAAACTTACCTAGATTTCTGTTTTCATACTTATATTTCACCTATATATTCTTATAAATATCGCAGGTTCCTAATACAAATATTCATTCCAGAGAATGATTCCTAAACCAAATTGAACATGTTATTAACCCTAACCATACACTTTTCCCTCAATCTAATTTTACAGAAGAGCAGGGACAGAGTTGGTCTTACAATACAGAAATATAGGCGATCTTCCAGCTGCTGAAAACCTAAAAGGTCCATGCTGAAATGATCCTTGGAGAAGATGTAGGCAGCTATGAAGGACATGAGAGAGCAAAAGTCATCTTCCATGGCAAACAACCTGGTCAGGTTGATGGGATGTGTCTGAATTAGCCTCTCTCTTCCTAATGTAGAGAAGATGGACCAAACCATGCCTGTGTGGAGAGCTGTTCCCCGGTGCCTATGGTTGATATACCATTCTAAAGTATGAATGAGTCACAGCAAGTAGAGGCAGGCTCCATCTTTTGGAAACCATGTAAGCAACTGTTAAAACAAAGTGGTTTCCAAGGCAGTGACTTCATTCAGATCTTGAAGAAAGTGACATCACCTTACAGTTTTGGTAATGAAAGTCTGTGATTTTGGAATCCAGGAAACCAGGCACACAGAGTCAAACCCACTCCATGTCCCAGTGGGCTCAGTTGTTTGGATTTAACAAGACAGAGTCCCTCTTTCTTTGTACCTACTGATGTGAGGACAGCCAAATGCCTGGAAACTATGAAGACTGGCCTTTCCAGAAAAAGCAGGTAGTTTCTCACCATGGGCTCCTGACAACTTCCCAGAGTTGGCCAAAGAGACCAGATTGGAGACAGGACACGCCATTTTGGGGGAACATAGTATGGCCCACAAGTCAGAGGACACTCCGGATAGTCACAGACCGACTTGGGGAAAGGAGGTGACTTTTTGGGTGTGAGTGTGAGTTTGTGGTTTTGTCTCATGTTCTGAGAATAATTAGGAAAGCTGGTTTGTTTGTTTTGGAGTGGACTGTGTCTAGTAAGTCCTTTGACAAGGTGAGTGTTTCTGTGTCTATATATCATACTGTGTCCGTGATTGTAGACATTAGAAAAGAGAATGCATCAATGGATGTGTCCTGTCTACGAGAAAGCTTCAAAGCATTCATCCTGTGCAATTTATGAATGGACTGCAGGTTGCCGTATGGATGGGCAACTCCTGCCATCTTTCTAAATTCCTGTTTTCTTCCTGAATTCTGGACACTCTCCAGAATACGCTCATGATTTTGTGTCCAAGATATGTACCACCTCCATCTCTGTGACATGGCCATGTACTGGATAGCTGATGGGAATGGCGAGAATCTCAGAAAACTCAGATATCAGTATGCCCAAGAAAGTCTCAGTGGAGAAACCCTGCTTTGGGCCTTTTGCTTACCTATTCTGTTGCCCTGAATGTCAGGAAGGTCTTTGCCTCAGGCCACACTTTGTGAAGCCTGCAGAAAATAGTTTTCAAATGGAAAAGAATGGTAATTACCTGTGCCTGTTTGCTTAATTGCTTTGGAAATGGATGTTTCTGAATCAGCCTCTCAGCCCTATGTGAGGCTGTGGCTTAGATGCACAGCACATGATGGGTCTAAAGAAAAATCCCATGTGTGCATCCCAAACCAAAATGGACAAAAGAGCTGTCAGAGTGGTTCTTACAATACAGGAAAGTTGTGGACCTTCCACCTGATGAGAACCTCAAATGTCCATGCACAAATGATACCTGGAGAAGTTGTAGGCAGGTATGAAGTACCTGAGAGAGCAAAAGTCATCTTCCATGGCAAACAACCTGGTCAGGATGAAGGGATGTGTCTGAATCTGAATCTCTCTCTTCTTATTGTAGAGAAGATGGACCAAACCAGGCCTGAGTGGAGAGCTGTTCCCGAGTGCCAATGGTTGATATACATTCTACCTTATGAAAGTGTCACAGGAAGTAGGGGCAACCTCCATCTTATGTTACCCTTGGAAGCAACTGTTAGGACAAAGTGGTTGCCAAGGCAGTGACCTCATTCAGTTCCAAAGAATGTGACATACTTCATTTCCTTGGTGATGGAACTCTCTGAACTTGGTATCCAAGAAGCCAGGCACCCAGAGGCAGTCCCAGTCCCAGTCCCAGTGGGCTCACTTGTTTGGATTTACCAAGGACAGAGTCAGTTTTCTTGGTACCTAATGATGTGAGGATGGCCAAATGCCAGGAGAGCTCTGAAGATGGACCTTTTCTGAGAAAACAGGTAGTGCCTAACCACTTTTTCCTGACATCTTCACAGAGTTGGTCAAGGAAAGAAGGTCTGAGAGAAGACAGGCCATTTCGGGGGAACATAGTATGGCCCACCAGTCAGAGGACACTCCGGATAGTCACAGACCTACTTGGGGGAAGGAGGTGCCTTTGTGGGAGTGGGTGTGGGTTTGTTGTTTTGTCTCATGATCTGAGAATAGATAGGAAAGGCGGTTTGTTTGGTTTGGAGTGGACAGTTTCTAGTAAGTCATTTGACACGATGAGTGTTTCTGTTTCTGTGTATCCCACTGTGTCTGTTGTTGTAGACATTAGAAAAGAGAATGCATTAATGGATGTGTCCTGTCTAGTATAAATCTTCCCATAATTCATCCTGCCCAATATATGAATGGACTGCAGCTTGTCTTATCGATGTGCAACACCTGCTATCTTTCTAAGTTGTTGTTTTCTTCCTGAATTCTGGCCACTCTCCAGAATAGGCTCATGGATTTGTGTCCAAAATATGTACCACCGCCAAGCTCTGTGACATGGCCATGTACTGGATAGCTGAAGAGAATGGCGAGCATCTCAGAAAACTCAGATATCAGTGTGACCAGAAAAATCTCAGTGCAGAAACCCTGCTTTGGGCCTTTTGCTTACTTATTGTTGTGTTGAACTGAATGTCAGGAAGGTCTTTGCCTCAGGCCACCCCTTTGTGAAGCCTGAAGAAAAGAGTTTTCAAATGGAAATAAATGGGCCTCACCTGTGGCTCTTTGCTTAATTGCTTTGGAAAGAGATGTGTCTTTATCAGCCTTTGGACCTGTGTGTGGCTGTGACTTAGATTCTCAGGACCTGATGGATCTTAAGAATGATCCCATGTGAGCTTCCAAAACCAAAATGGCAAAAAATATCATTCATTGTGGATGAAGTCTCTTGCCTTCCTCTGTTAGGTTCCTGCACTCCATCAAATGAGAATAGGGATTCTTTGGGTCAAGTGAGTTCTTCAAAGCCCTGCATAGGTGCTTGTGTTTTCACATGACTCTAAATCACCTAAAGGGTTGATACCTAAAATCAGTAGGCCTGAAATTGGAGAAACAAAGAAGTATTAAAGGCAGGCTTATTTGTTCACTCCTGGTTCACAGAAACGGTGTCCAGGCTCCCCTTTCTTTAGGCAAATGAGGGGCAACTAGCTGATTTTGGACACTGTCTTGGGCTGCGCCCCTCATGGAAACCTCCAGCCAGAGGTTAAGATGATTGACTATATGGAATAAGATGAGGGCCATGTGGGAGTGTTTTGGTTTTGATTTTGGTCATTTGTGTGGCATTGGAGAAAATGACTGGGTACACGTGGGGTTGAACTCTGGTGTGATTCCCCTTAGAGACTGGGTTTTGGAAATGAACTCAGAGAAGCATTGCCATGAATTTTGTTGGGATTTTAAGAGGCCACGCATGAAAATCGCTCTTGGAAACTGAGACCTAGGCCCCGGGTGGATTTCAACAGAGGACTGGAAATCTCAGCAAGGATATCACATGATTTTATTCTTAAAGAAATGGCAGCCATAGTTGAGAGTCAAAACACACATGGACCTCACATTGTAGACCTCAATGGGCCTGGCCTAATGTGACCGTTTGTCCACTCTTTGGGAAGCCGTGCCTGTGAGAGTTCTCCAGAGATTTCATTGAAATGAGCTTCCTCACCATTTTATGTTTGCTGAATGAACTGAAATCCACAGTGCCTCCAACTTCATGCTTGAAAAATGGCTAGATAAATACCATGAAATTTTTGAAATTCCTATGACCAGGTGGCACTGGAGAAACATTGGATGTCCTGTTGCTGATCATGATTATACCAGACAGTGCCTTGACTTACTGAGTTTCATGAAAATGGTGTAGAACAGAGATGCCAGTAAGTTGGAGCCTGCTGAGTAGTGGGTCAAGAGCAGTGGTGGGGAGGTGTTTGATAAAACATCCGTGGTAGGGCCATGTGGATATACCATTGGATTCCAAATGGCTTGTAACTGACATGGTGCAGCCAGCAGACCCTTATATGTAAAGGCATATTGTTATATGGAGAGTTTTCAGAGGAAAATTAAGAATCAGGTTGATATGGACAAGGGGGCAATGGGGCAAGCTGTGAGAGATAGGAGCCTAGTTGGTGCATTCTCTTGCAGACCCTGACCCACCACACGTGACAGAACTCCCTCCAGCACTGTGTCCCAGTTTAGCTCCTAGTATTTCGTGAAACAAATACCAAACTCACAGTGCAGCAGCAAAAACACCACAAAAAGTGGAAGAGGACCAAATGGCATCACAGTCCACACGGGGAGACACATAGTCCCCAGTGGCCTCAGTTTACCTACAAAGAGAGGATTCAGCACTGCTTCATCTAGTTCATTGGAAATAAGAAACCATGTCCTCCAGGTCACATAGATGCAGACCCAGCTTTGATGATCTCACTACAAAGGAAGCCAAATCTCCTGAAAACAACATATATTTCAAGTGCAAAACTCAGTGGCAGTTTCTCAAAAAGTTTTTAGGCCAGCAGAGCTCCATGTTTGTGGAGTGTTTACCCTGTCCCTTAGTTTTGGAAACTGCTCTACCACCTCCAAGGTTGTGAACTCCTGAGCATTTTCCATTCCAGATATGTATTCACTGATTTTGTAACTCTTCTCCTCTAATTGTGTGTTACTTGGGGTGAAGGTAATGTCAAGGCATTGTTCTGGATGAGAGCAGGAGGATATTTGTGCAGCATATATTTACATACACATTGGATTCATTTTCCAATTTTCCATTCGAAATACTGAATCCCTGACACTAACCCATACCTAGTAGACTCAGACTATTCATCCTAATATAATGGAGAAAATTAACCCAACACAATAGAAATACAAGCACTTCAGAGGAGACATGTTGTATTGTTGGACTTGACATTTGCATTATATAAGGTAGGAGTTATAAATCTAGTCAAATTTTAATTGAAAAATTCTCCATGTGTTTTTAAACTTAACAAATATGTGAATTCTTGTTTCCCTTTTCTGTAGCCTATTCACACATGTATATTTATATGCATATATAGAATCCTACCAGGTATCACACGTACATTTTTGTGAGGTGGCTGTTTTGGCAGATACAAATTGTGAGAAGAGTTCACTCCTCTTAAATGCTGTTGGAAATGAAAATTCAACCTATAGGAGAGCGTCCTAGTAGAACAACATTATACATTAACTCATGTTCAGTAAAATAAATATTTTTGCATTTGTGGATGATATATATTTACTGATGAATTCGATTGGCATTTATATTGGTACTTTTTAATATCTGTGAGTGTTGTGTGTGTGTGTTTGTGTGTGTGTGTGTGTCTATATAGATATAGATATAGATATAGATATAGATATAGATATAGATATACTCTCCAAATTTTTCAAAATATGAAATATATGTGTCTAATATACACTCTCTAAATTCATTCATGTTCATGTATGTGGATTTATAATCCACTTTTCACAAGATTATAATCAGAAATATTCATCAACCTGAAATACATATTTGTTTCCTAGTACTGAAAACTAACTTAGGTGAATGGTGCATACAAATCCTAATTATTCTACAGTAACTGACCCAGTCTAACATCAATGCAAGTAGACTCCTATGGGACATGATATGTAATTTGTCATTCATTTGTATTCGACACTGGTACATTATTATTTCTTCAGTTTTGAACATCATAAGATATACATTTGACAAGGCAGTGACCTCATTCAGTTCCAAAGAATGTGACATACCTCATTTCCTTGGTGATGGAACTCTCTGAACTTTGTATCCAAGGAGCCAGGCACCCAGAGGCAGTCCCAGTCCCAGTCCCAGTGGGCTCACTTGTTTGGATTTACCAAAGATAGAGTCAGTCATTCTTGGTACCTACTGAAGAGAGTATTACCAAATGCCTGGAGAGCTCTGAATAGGGAGCTTTCCTGAGAAAGCAGGTAGTGGCTCTCCACTTTTTCCTTACAACTTTACAGAGTTGGCAAAGGAAAACAGATCTGAGAGAGGACAGGCCATTTCGGAAGAACAGATTATGGCCACCAGTCAGAGGACACTCTGGTTAGTCATTCACCTATGGGGTAGGAGGTGCCTTTTTGGGAGTGGGTGTGGGTTTGTGGTTTGTCTCATGTTCTGAAAATAGGTAGGAATGGTGGTTTGTTTGTTTTGGAGTGAACTGTTTCCGGTAAGTCGTTTGAAGAGGTGAGTGTTTCCATGTGTGTGTATCCCACTGTGCCTGTGGTAGTAGACATGAGAAAAGAGAATGCAGCAATGGATGTGTCATGTCTAGTATAGAGCTTCCCAGCATTCATCCTGCCCAATTTATGAATGGAGTGTGGCTTGCCTTATGCACGGGCAACACCTAATACCTTCCTAAGTCCCTGTTTTCTTCCTGAATTCTGGCCACTCTCTAGAATAGGCTCATGGTTATGTGTCCATATATGTACCAAATCCAAGGTCTTTGACATGGCCATGTACTGGATACCTGAATGGAATGGCCAGCATCTCAGAAAACTCAGATATCAGTGTGACCAGGAAAGTCTCAGTGGAGATACCCTGCTTTGGGCCTTTTGCTTACCTATTGTTATGTTGCCCTGAATATCAGGAAGGTCTTTGTCTCATGCATCCCCTTTGTTAAGCCTGAAGAAAACAGTTTTCAAATGGAAATGAATGTGCATCACCTCTGGCTCTTTGCTTAATTTCATTGGAAAAGGATGTGTCTGATTCAGGCCCTTTGCCCTGTTTTAGGCTGTGACTTAGATTCTCAGCACCTGATGGATGTAAAGAGAGATCCCATATGTGCATCTAAACCAAAATGGAAAAACGTTCAATCAATGTGCATGAATTATATTGCCTTCCTTTGTTAGGTTTCTGAAATCCATCATGTCAGAATAGGGATTCTTTGGGTGAAATGAGTTCTTCAAATCTCTGCAGAGGGGCTTGGCTTTTCTCATGACTCCAATTCACAAAAAGAATCTAGACCCCACAGTCAGAGAGCCTCAAATTGGAGAAGCGAAGCAGTATTAAGGGCAGGCCTATTTGATCACTCCTGGTTCACAGGAAGGGTGTCCAAGCCACCCTGACATTCGGCAAATGAGGGGCAAGGGAGCTTATTTTGGACACTGTCTTGGGATGTGCCTCTCATGAAAACCTCCATCCAGATGTTATGATGAATATCTTTATGGTAGAAGATGAGGGCCATGTAGGAGTGATTTGGTTATAATTGTGGTCATTTGTGTGGCAGTTGGAAGAGATGACTGGGTCCACCTGGGCATGAATTCTGCTGTGATTCCCCTTAGAGACTGAGTTCTGGAACTGACCTCAGAGAAGTATTGACATGAATTGTGTTGGTATTTTAGGAGGCCAGGAATGAGAGTTGCCATTGGAACCTGGGATCAAGGCCCAGAGTGGCTTTCCACAGAACACTGGGAATCACAGCCAGGATATTACATGATTTTATTCTGAAAGACTTGGCAGGCATAATTGAGATTCAAAACACACTTGGACCTCGCTTTGTAGACCTCAATGGGCCTGGCTTCATGTGACTTTTTGGCCACTCTTTGGGTAGACTTGCCTGTGAGAGTGCTCCAGAGATTTCCCTGAAATTAGCTTCCTCACCATTTAATGGTTCCTGAATGAATTGAAACCAACATTGCCTCCAAATGCATCTGTGAAAAAATGCTAGATAATTACCATGAAATTTTAGAAATTCCGATGACCAGCTGGCACTGGAGGACCTTTGATGTCCTGTTGATGATCATGAGTATACCAGACAGGGCCTTGATTGACTGGGTTTCATGAAAATGGTGTAGAACAGAGATGCCAGTAAGTTGGGGCCTGGTAAGTAGTGGGCCTAGAGCTGTGTTATGCAAATGTGTGATAAAACATCTGTGATGGGGCCATGTGGATCTTCCATTGGCTTCCAAATGGCTGTGACTGACATGGTGCAACCATCACACCCATATATGTAAAGGCATATTTTTATATGGAGAGGTTTCAGAGCAATGTTCAGTATCATGTTGCTATTGTCAAGGGGGCAAGCTACTTGAGATAGAACCCTGGTTGGTGCATTCTCCTGGAGACCCTGCCAACCACACCTGACAGAACTCCCTTCAGCACTGTGTCCCATTTGAACTCGTTGTATTTCATGAAGCAAATACCAAAACTCCCAGTGCAGGAGCAAGAAACACCACGAAAATTGGAGGATGACAATTGGTTTCACAGTCCACACGGGAAGACCCTTAGCCCTCAGTGGCCAAAGTTTACCTACAAAAAGAGAATTCATCACTGCTGCCTCATTTTTATTTGAAAATAAGTAACCATTTCCTCCAGGTCACATACATGCAGATCCAGCTTTGATGGTTTCACTACAAATAAAGCTAAAGCTCCTGACAACAACATATATTTCAAGTGCCCAACCTCAGAGGCAGATTCTCAAAAAGTCTTTTGGCCAGCAGTGCTCCATGTTTGTGGAGTGTTTACCCTGCCTCTTACTTTTGGAAACTCCTCTACCAGCTCCAAAGATGTGAAATCTGGAGCATTTTCCATTCTAGATATGTATTCACAGATTTTCTAACTCTTCTCCTCTAATTGTGTCTTACTTGGGGCGAAGGTAATGTCAAGGCATTTTTCTGGAGGAGAGTGGCAAGATTTTTCCGTAGAATATATTTGCATACACATTGGATTCAGTGTCCTATTTTCAATTCAAAATACTGAATACCTGACTCTAACCCATACCCTACCAGACTCTGACTACTAATCCTAATATGATGGAGAAAAATAACCCATAAAGAATAGAAATACAAGCAGTTCAGAGTAGGCATGGTGTATAGATGGACTTGCCTTTTGCATGATACAGAGTTGGAGTTATAAATCTAGTCAATTGTTTGTTGAAATAGTTGTCCTTGTATTTTTAAGGTTACAAATATGTGAATTCCTGTCTCCCTTTCTCTGTATTCTTATATGCACATATAGATTCCTATCTGGTACCACACGTACATTCTTGTGAGGTGGCTGACTTGGCAGATACAAATTGTTAGAAGAGATCACTCCTACTAAACCCTGTTGGAACTGAATATTCAGCCTATGGGTGAGCTTGCTAGTTGAACAGCATTATACATAAATCCATGTTCAGTAAAATGAATATTTTTAGATCTGTGGATGGTATATATTTTATAATGAATTTTGATTGACATATATATTGCTACTTTTTTGTCTGTGTGTTTGTTTTATGTATATGTATATATATATATGTATATATATATATGTATATGTATATATATATATGTATATATATATATGTATATATATATACACTCTCCAGATTTTTCAAAATATGAAATATATGTGTCTTATATTCACTCCCTAAATTCATTCATGTTCATGTATGTGGATTTATAATCAACTATTCACAAGATTATTCTCAAAATATTCATCCACCTGAAATTTGCCCAATGCTCACAAATGTCAATCTTATTTGTGACTTCATATTTGTTTCTCCCTAAGATTATATATTTAAACTCAACCCTGTTCAAAATGTCTAATCCTATCACACACTTTATACTTTGCCTGATTTTGTAATGTCTCTATTGATATATGCTTTCCTACATATTTTCCCCACTTCATCATTGTGACTGACTCTTCACTTGTGCTGACATTTACATTCACTCTCTAATCGAAATCCTATTGCTACGAAACTTTTATTCCAAATCTTATATGCACCCTTCTTCCTAAACTTACTGACTATCTTCCTAATGCTACAGACTATCCCTTTTTGACTGGATGTTCTCTTCTACATTCAATCATCCAAGTAAACGTGGTGCGAGCTTCAGAGGAGGAGACTACCAACAGGCTATCTCATGCAACATCAAAGGGTTTATTGGGTGTCCAGAATGCTGGGGTTCAGAGCTCACCTGAATAGAGCAGATAGCCCTGAGAATAGCTGAAGTAGAGCTTATATACTTTCTCTGGAGAGAGAAGGGAGGGAATTTTATTGATGTGTCAGGGCGAGTGGGCGGTTTGCATGCAACTGGGAGAGGGAGTACATTCTGCAATTTGGCAGCTGGGGATAGAACATTCCGGGAACAAGTTTTGCAAACATTTCTCAAGATTTCAACAGTGTTCTGTTAAGCATACAGAAAAACAAGATGTGACAAATACCTATTTTATTAATATTTCATTCCCCACTTCTTCTTCTGGCTAATTTTAATCATAAAAATGATCATTGGAGGGTGTCACATTCAATGTCTGCTAGTGGGGTATTACCATAAGTTTAACTCCTCCAATTTGAGCCTGGAGAAAAGACATTACACGGTTGAGCTAACAGGGTTTTATAGTTAGCAATAATATGAGGATTATTATTGGACCGGCCAGGGTTGATAAAAACGTAGTTAACCAGGGGGACTGTGTGAACCAAGACTCAAGCCACCCTTTTGGGCCCTCTCTCATTTGTTGATGCTCTTCAATGTGTCTTTTAAATTTATTCATAGATTTTATTACGACTCCAGTATAGTCAGCATAAAAACAACATTCTTCCCTCAATGCAGCACAAAGGCCCCCTTCTCTAATGAAGAGGAGGTCCAACCCTCAACTGTTCTGTAAAACAACTTCAGAGAGAGAGGTTAAAGTTTCATGCAAAGCCCTGAAGGAGGTTTCTAATATCTTACTTTTGCTCTATTGCTGCTTCTAATTGGGTCATCTTTTGTGTCCCATGGACAATGCCACTGGTTCCTCTGCCCACCGGTGCAGCAACTCCTATTCCTAATAGGATGGCTAAAGTGAGGGATATATGTTCCCAGTGGAACCGGTTGTATGCCCCCCCTATTTGATCTTCAAATGAACCTGCGTCATGATAGAGCACTCTGGGAAACATCTGCACCATTACACAATTTATCACATATCTTGATCATTTCATGAAAACATAAACGATGTTTAAGTATATAGAATTATGCTGTTGTAGGCACTGACAAAGCAAGGCACCTAAGATAGCACTCAAGAGAGGAAAACAGTCCTATTTGGTTGCAACCGGATTCAGAGGGCATTGCTTCTATTGTAATCAATTAATCCCCTGAAACTCAAGTTTAGGTAGTTTCAGAATTTTGTACCCAACATATAAGGGATGGGGCTCAGAAGTTCACAGTCTTCAGAAGTTTAAAAAAGCAGTATTTGTTTCTGTTTTTCCTTCTGTTCTGGGCAAGTTAACTTTTCAAGGACACCTGGGAGGAGGAGAGCTTTTTCTTCCCTTTCTTATTTTCCCCCTGCCAGCTGTTACCATGGAGCCCGTTTGGTAATTTCTTTATCTTAGAAATGTAGCCATCTCTGTGAAGCCCCAGCTGAAGGCCAGAGGACTTGTTCACATATTTTGTGAAAAACTAGTTAGGGGTTGTCTAGCTTAGAAGTACTGAGATTTTTAGCCAGTGGCCAAGTAGAACAGGGCAATACGAAAGAGAAAGTTTATCTACATTAAAGTCTTTATTGGGACTGTTTTGCTGAAAGTTCAAAACTCAGCCATGGTGAAGACTTCTGAAGAAGGTCATTTAAGACTTTTCTGTGGGCCTGGTAGAGAGGGGGAAAGACGGGGAAGGTGGGGCTGAGAGCACCTCCGAGGATCTGAGAATGAGGGAAAAGAGAGATGTAAAAGAATAATGCGAAAGGGTATTGGGAATTTCCTAGCAGCAAACTTGAGCAGTAGATCAGGTAGAGCAGAGTGAAAGACGGGAGTGAGGATCCCAAAATCCTGAGAGGGACTTTAAATTTTAGTAACCTGTCTTCAGTGATGACAAAGCAACTTTAAAGGCCAATTATATTACATCTTGGATAAGGGTCTCAGGGCTCTCCTCAGCTCGTTTGAGCATTGGGTTAGCTAGTAAGAGGACCTGGTGGGTCCCGGTGAGGGCACTGACAGGAGATGAGAGGAATGAGTCGGTGTATCGGTACCTATGTACCTGCTACCTCAGCAAGGGGGCGATGGTCTGAGAACTGGTGGAGCTTTGGGTTTCTGATCTAGTTATTGGAGGGGAGAAATCAAGTTGCTGAGATGGGAGTGACATCAGAGGGTCTGGAGCAGAAGGCTGAGTATAATGATCTATTGGAGAAGCATAGTTCAGGATGTGAGTGAGGGAGGGAAAAGGCTTCCACATAGGGGAATTTCCTTTCACTCTTTTGAGCACTTGCAGAAGTTAAAAAGGTCACGCAAAATTTGAGGATCTAGAGACCCCTCTGGGTGCCATAGTTTTTGGTTGTCTAATTGGTAATGTGGCCAATGCTGTGTACTGAATTTGATGAAGAATTGGGGTTCCATCAGGCAGCCCCTGTATGCACACATTCCCATGACATACAGAAAAAGTCGGCTTTTCCCCCACACAGCCATTACTCTTTGTGGCTTTGATAGTCTGCCAGGCAAACTTAGTAATCTAGACTAGCCAACCTGCATCGGGCTCGCGTGTCCCTACATCCATAATGTTTGTTTCCATTATCTATGGTACAGAAGGAATTTAATGGTATTTTAGTGGGATCCTCTTCATCAGGGATATCACAATAGGAAATACCTATAGCCAGCTAACTAATGTCTGGGTGGAGAGATGGCCACCAGGTCCCTAAGGGGGCTGTATGCGAGATAGACCATACTTCTTTTCCAGTAGGATTTGTGATCAGCCATCACTGCTTAATGGGCTGATGAGGGTTAGGACTACTTGTAGCCAAGGGGAGAGTATATAACCTTATTCACATTGCGAATACACAATTTGAAACTGTTACCAGTCTTTTTCAGTTTCCAGAAAGATTCTGTACAGGCAGCAGGCTTGAGATGAGAGGTATGGATCCAGGAAGTGATTCTGTTTACGTTTACCGCTGTAGGTGTTATAATAGCACCTGGTATGGTCCTTTTCAGCGGGGTACCAGGGATGACACCTGATATCATCTTACATAGATGAAATCTCTTACTTGATATGGATGTGGAATCCCCTGGTTCCCAGTTGGGTAGGCAGTGGCCAGCTGTTTTCACAGGAATTACTGAGTTCTTTCAAGATCTTTAAGTCTGTCAAGCAAAGGGGTGTGGAAAGGATCTTTAGGTCTTACAGTTGGGCTTAGGTCCCCTACTGGAGGAGGGCCACCATAAAGAATTTCACATGTGGTAAGGTTACTCAAAGAAACAAAGGGATTTTTTCTTGCATGAAACATTGCATAAGGCAGGAGCATAGTCCAATCTTATGCTGGTCTCTAAGCTTAATTTCGTTAAGGTCTCTTTAATGGTTCTATTCATTCTTTCTACTTGTCTTGAACTCTGTGGTCTATAAGCACAATTTAACTTCCAATTAATCCCCAGGTTCCTGGCTAACCCCTGACTTACCTGGGTCATGAACATCGGTCCATTGTCAGATCCTATTACCGGCTTAGCTTCCTCCAATGGTAGAGAGGCTTAGTCAGCAGCAGCGGAATCACTTAGAGTGTGTTGTGTGTTAGGGGACGAGGGCAGGGGATAAGGAGGGGGAGAAGAGTCCAGTAGAGTCAAATCTGTGACTCAGGGAGAACAGAGGGTGGAGGAGGAGGAGGTTGAGAGGGTTTGAGAGATCATAGGGGAAGGAGTAGGAGCAGAGGTAGGGGCAAGGAAAGGCTTCACCCATGGAGGAGGAGATTTGCAGAGGTCCTGCCAAGTTAAGATATATGGCTGTTGATCCGGATGGCTATGTGGCGCTGGCTGAAAGACAATACCTCTGACTTTTTAAATTAGTGGGAAGTAGAAAGATCCTTCTAGGGGCCATACGACTCCAAAGATGGGCCATTCTGAGGCACAGAGATTCTGCCAGGTCCAGCGTTTTACTAAAAAAAGAAAGATTCTGAGCCCTTAAGCGGACTTTGGTCCAGTGATCAAGGGTCAGGGACAGAGGCATTGACGTGCTCTGTTCCATAATGAAAGTTCCACAAACAGTAAAAGCAAGGACACATGACACAGATAAGACAAGACCATAAAGACAGGCAATGAACGTCCAACACTGAGACCAGGAATGAGTAGCCGGCAAAACCCAATGGTATGGCAATAACGAATCTAAAAGAAAATATCACTGAGTCGAGAAGACTATTGTTCCTTGATTTCCCGAGTTCTCTGCGGGGTCCTCCAGAGAGGTGCCCTTTGTCTCTGTGACATGTCTCTCAGCCACCGTCGGAGAGAGCCCAGGCTCTTCATCGCCAGCAATTTTGCCAAGCCCTAACAAGAAACCTGAAACCAGAAAGAGGCGCCTTACTTGCTCCGAGAGGAGCCCGTTGGGGTCTCTCGTCCGCCACTGCTGGAACTCAGTGGAACCTCAATATGTAAAGGTCAGGCGAGTGTCAGAGGAAGATACTACCAAGAGACTGTCTCATGCAACAGCAAAGGGTTTATTTGTGGTCCAGCATGCTGGAGCTCAGAGCTAAATTAAATAGAGCAGGGACCTCTGAGAACAGCTTACGCAGAGCTTATATACATTCCTTGGAGAGGGAAGAGAGGGAAGTTTAGTGATGGGTAAGGGCGAGTGGGCGGTTTGCATGACACCGAGTGAGGGAGTACATTCTGCATTTCGGCTGTTGGGAACAGTACATTCTAGAACAAGATTAGCAAACATTTCTCAAGATTTCAAAAGTGTTTTGTTAAGCAGACAGAAAAACAGGAAGTGACAAGTACCTATTTTATTAATTTTATTAACCTTTCACTACCGACTATGCCTTTTTGACTTGATGTTCCTTCTACATTAATTCATGCAACGTACAAGGTGCTATGCCATTGTATATCGATTTATCTGAGACAACTCTGCAGAACGTAATTCAACACCACGTATCCCTATCAAGGGCCCAATACCCTTCTGGGCTTCAAATCAGACTTAAATTTCTTTTTTCATACATATATTTCACCTATATATTCTTCTACACATAGCAAGTTCCCAATACGATCATTCATCCAGCAAAATGATTTCTAACCCAAATCGAGCATGTTTTTAACCATAACCGGACACTGTTCCCTCAATCTAACTTTACAGAAGAGCAGGGAAGGAGTTGATATTACAATACAGAAATGTAGAAAAACTTCCACCTGCTGAGAACCTCAAAGGTCCATGCAGAAATGATCCCTGGAGAAGATGTAGGAAGGAATAAAGGACCTGAGAGACCAAAAGTCATCTTCCATGGCAAACAACCCGGTCAGGATAAAAGGTTGTGTCTGAATCAGATTTTTTTTTAATGTAGAGATCATGGACCAAACCAGGCCTGTGTGGAGATCTATTCCTGGGTGCCTTTGGTTGATATACCATTCTAACTTGTGAAAATGTCACAGGAAGTAGGGGCAGCCTCAATCTCTTGGGACCCTTGGAAGCAACAGTTAGGACAAAGTGGCTGCCAAGACAGTGCCCTCATTCAGTTCAGGAAGGAAGTGACCTCACGTCACTTTCTTGGTGATGGAACTCTCTGAACGTGGGATCCAGGAAGCCAGGCACACAGAGCCAGTCCCAGTCCCAGTCCCAGTGGTCTCACTTGTTTGGATTTACCAAGGACAGGGTCAGTATTTTTTGGTACCTACACATGTGAGGAAGGCCAAATGCCAGGAAAGCTCGGATGCAGGGCTTTTCATGAGAAAGCAGGTAGTAGCTCACCGTTGGCTCCTAAGAAGTTCACAGAGTTGGCCAAGGAGACAAGATCTGAGACAGGAAAGGCCATTTTGGGGGAACATATTATGGCCCACAAGTCAGAGGACACTCTGGATAGTCACAGACCTACTTAGGGGAAGGAGGTGCCTTTGTGGGTGTGGTTGTGGGTTTGTGGTTTTGTCTCATTTTTTGAGAATAGGTAGGACAGTCGGTTTGTTTCATTTGAAGTAGACTGTTTCTAGTAAGTCTTTTCACAGGGCGAGTGTTTCTATGTCTGTGTATTCCACTGTTTCCGTGGTTGTAGACATTAGAAAAGAGAATCCATCAATGGATGTGTCGTGTCTAGTAGAAATCTTCTCAGCATTCATATTGCCCCATTTATGAATGGACTGTAGCTTGCCTTATCGATGAGCAACACCTGCTACCTTCCTAAGTTTCTATTTTCGTCCTGAATTCCGGCCAATCTCAAGAATAGGCCCATGGTTTTGTGTCCAAGATATGTACCACCTCCAAGCTCTGTGACATGGCCATGTACTGGATAGCTGTAGGGGATGGCGAGCATCTCAGAAAACTCAGATATCAGTGTGACCAGGAAAGTCTCAGAGGAGAAACCCTGCTTTTGGCCTTTTGCTTACCTATTGTTCTGTTGCCCTGAATGTCAGGAAGGTCTTTGCCTCAGGCCACCCCTTTGTGAAGCCTGAAGAAAACAGTTTTCAAATGGAAATGAATGGGCATACCTGTGGCACTTTCCTTAATTGCTTTGGAAAGGGATGTGTCTGAATCAGGCCCTTGGCCCTGTGTGTGGCTGTGGCTTAGATTCTCAGCATCTGATGGATCTAAAGAAAGTTACCATGTGTGCATCCAAAAGAAAATTCGCCAAAAGAGCAATTATTGGGATGAAGTCTCTCGACTTCCTCTGTAAGGTTCCTGACTTCTATCAAGTGAGAATGGGATCCTTTGGGTCAAAAGAGTTCTACAAAACCTGCAGAGGCTAGCCCATTGTGCTTGGGTTTTCTCATGACTAAAATTCACATAAAGAATCTAAACCCCACAGACAGTAGTCCTCAAATTGGAGCGGTATTAACGGCAGGCCTATTTGATCACTTTTGGTTCACAGGATGGGTGTCCAGGCCACCTTGACTTTAGGCAAATGAGGGGCAAAGGAGCTTATTTGGGACACTGTCTTGGTCTGCACCCCACATGGAAACCTCCAGCCAGATTATGATGAGTGTCTACATGAAAGAAGATGAGGGCCATATGGGAGGGTTCTTGTTTTAATTGTGGTAATTTGTGTGGTAGTTGGAAGAGATGACTGGGTCCACCAGGGCTTGAACTCTGGTGTGATTCCCCTTAGAGACTGAGTTCTGGAACTGACCTCAGAGAAGTATTTCCATGAATAGTGTTAGGATTTTAGGAGACCACGCCTGAGAATCGCTTTTGGAAACTGAGATCTAGGCCCAGGATGGCTTTCCACAGAGCTCAGGGATTCTGAGCCAGGAAATCACATGATTTAATTCTTAAAGACTTGGTAGCCATGGTTGAGAGTCCAAACACACATGGACCTCACATTGTATACCTCAATGGGCCTGGATTCATGTGTCCTTTTGGCCACTCTTTGGGAAGGCTTGCCTGTGAGTGTTCTCCAGAGCTTTCATTGAAATGAGCTTCCTCACCATTTAATGGTTCCTGAATTAAATGAAACCCACAGTGCCTCCAACTTCATCCTTGAAAAATGACTAGATTAATACCATGAAATTTTTAAAATCCCCATGACCAGTTGGCACTGGATAACCTTAAGATATCCTGTTGCTGATCATGAGTATAACAAACAGTGCCTTGATTGACTGAGTTTCGTGAAAATGGTGTAGAACAGAGATGCCAATAAGTTGGAGCCTGCTGGGTAGTGGGCGTAGAGCAGTGGACTATAGGTGTGTAAATAAATACTTTTGGTAGCACCACCTGGATCTTCCATTGGCTTCCAAATCTTGCGACTGACATGGTGCAGGCAGCAGACCTTTATATGTAAAGGCATCTTGTTATATGTAGAGGTTTCAGGGCAATGTTCAGAATCAGGTTGCTATAGTCAAGGGGAAAGCTATGTGGGATAGAAGCCTGGTTCGTACATTCTCTTGCCGACCCTGACCAACCACACATGACAGAACTCCCTCTAGCATTGTGTCCCAGTTGAACATATTGTATTTCATGAAGCAAATACCAAATTCCCAGTGCAGCAGTAAGAAACACCCTGAAAAGTGGAGGATGACCAAATGGCTTCACATACCACACGGGAAGAGACTTAGCTCCCAGTAGCAACAGTTTACCTACAAAGGGAGATTTCAGACCTGCTGCCTCATGTTCATTACAAAATAAAGAACCATGTCCTCCAGGTCACATAGATGCAGACCCAGATTTTTGGTGTCACTACAAACGAAGCTAAATCTCCTGACAATTACATATATTTCTTTTTCTTTTTTTAATTAATTTTTATTGTAGGTTGTTCAAAACAGTACATACTTCTTGATATATCAAATTTCACACTTTTTTCAAGTGGGATATTTAACACTTTGATTCAAGTGGGATATGAGCTCCCATTTTTACTCCATATACAGATTGCAGAATCACATCAGTTGCAGAACCATTGATTTACATATTGCCATACATATATTTCTTGTGCCTAACCTCACAGGAAGTTTCTCATTAAGTCTTTAGGTCAGCACAGCTCCATGTTTCTGGAGTGTTTACCCTCTCCCATACTTTTGTAAACTCTTTTACCACCTCCAGTGTTGTGAACTCCTGAGCATTTTTTATTCCACATATGTATTCACAGGTTTTCTAACTCCTCTCCTCTAATTGTGTCTTACTTTTAGCGATGGTTATGTCAAGGCATTGTTCTGGATAAGAGAGGGAAGATTTTTGTGTATCACATGTTTGCATACACATTAGATTCATTTTCCTATTTTCCATTTGAAATACTGAATCCCTGACACTAACCCATACCCTACTAGACTCTGACTACTAATCCTAATATCATGGAGAAAAAAAAACCTAACTGAATAGAAGTACAGTCCTTTCATAGGAAGCATGGTGTATATTTGTATTTGTCTTCTGCTTTATCAAGAGTATGTGTTTTAAATTTAGTAAACTTTTCATTTTAATATTTCTCCATGATTTTTTAAAGTTATCACATATATAAATTCCTGTCTCCCTTTCTCTGTATCCTATTCAGCACATGTAATTTTATTATGCATATACAATATCCTACCTGGTATCACACGTACATTCTTGAAAGATCACTGGCTTTGGAATATAAAAATTGTGAGAAGAGATGACTTTCCCTAAATAATGATGGAACTGAAAATTCCACCTATGGGTGAGCTTCCTAGTGAAAAACACTATACATAAATCCATGTTCAGTAAAATGAATATTTTTGGATTTGTGAATGAATTATATTTCATGATGAATATCGATTGGCATATATATTGCTAAATATTAATGTGTGTGTGTGCGTGTGTGTGTGTGTGTGCGTGTGTGTGTGTGTGTGTGTATTCTCCAGATTTTAAAAAAATATGAAAAATATGTGTCTTATTATACACTCCCTAAATTCATTCATATTCATTTATGTTCATTTAAATTCAAATTTTCACAAGATTATTCTCAGTAATATTCATACACCTGAAATATATTTTGGTTTCCTACTTCTGAAAACTAAGTTCAGTGGATGGTGCTTAAAAATCCTAATATTTCTACAGTAACTGACCCAGTTTAACATTAATGCAAGTAGATTGCTATGGGACATGATGTGTAATTTGAAGTTCATTTTTACTCAACACTGGTACATTACTATTTCTTCAGTTTATGGACATCATAGGATGTATTTTTTCATCCACAACTTCACAAATTTTTTTGGCATTTGGTTCACTTTCAATTACTTACTACTTCAGAACACATATATTCCTCCATGTTTCTTTACTGGTCTTTTCACTAGACTTCTTTCTAAACACATTATTTTCGATTCCATAATCATTTTTGAAGCAAAACTCACTCTTCACGATAAACCGTAACCCTAATAATACCATTGCATATATAACTCGTTGGAATGATGGTATATATATCAATATAAGATTTCCAATTATTTTCAGATGCAAACTCAAACCATTATTTAATGTTGGATCCAGTTACATACTTTATTCACAATATGGTCTATTCATGCATCATCTCAATAATCATCAACACAAGGTACACCTATTTGTATCCCCAGTACTAATTTATAAGTTTCCAGAATATTACTCCCCTTTATGGTGCAAGAAATACTCATGTCACCTGATCTACTTATACATTTTACCACAGGGTAGTATTCTGTACACAAAATGCAAAGGTCACACATATGATTGTACCAAAGCCTAAATGGGAAGTGACCATGGATTACTAAAAGCATCTATGTCCAGGGTGCCTACTGCTCTCAAATGTCAATCCTATTGGTTACTACATATTTGTTTCTTCCTAAGATTATATATTTAACCTCAAGCCTTTTGAAAATATCTAATCCTATCACTCACTTTATACGTTTCCTGATTTCCTAATGCCCCTATTGATATCTGCTTTCCTACATATTTTTCCCAGTTCATCATTGTGACTGTCTCTTCACATGTGCTGACATTTACATTCACCCTCTAACTGAAAACCAATTGCTAAAGAACTTTTGGTCCAACTCCGAGACTCACTCTTCTTCCTAAACCTACTTACTATCTTCCTAATCCTACAGACTATACCTTTTGACTGGATGTTCTCTTCTACTTTCAATCATCCGAGGTATAGGGTCCTAAGCCATTGTATATCGATTTATCTGAGACCTCGGTGCAGAACATAATTCAATCTAAGTATACCAATCAAGGACCCAATGCCTTTCTGGGCTTCAAATCTTTCCTAGATATCTGTTCTCATACATATATTTCACATTTATATTGTTATAAATATCACAGGTTCCCAATACCATAATTCATCCAGCAGAATGACTCCTAACCCAAATCGAACATGCTATTAACACTAACCATACACTGTTCCCTCAATCTCACTTTACTGAAGAGCAGGGACAGAGTTGGTCTTAAAATCCAGAAAGGTAGGGTATCATCCACCAGCTGAGAACCTCAAAAGTCCCTGCAGAAATAATCCCTGGAGAAGGTGTAGGCAGGTATGAAGGATTTGAGAGAGCAAAAGTCATCTTCCATGGCAAACAACCTGGTCAGGTTGAAGGGATGTGTCTGAATTAGCCTCTCTCTTCTTAATGTAGAGAAGATGGACCAAACCATGGCTGTGTGGAGAGCTGTTCCCCGGTGCCTATGGTTGATATACCATTCTAACTTATGAATGAGTCACAGCAAGTAGAGGCAGACTCCATCTTTTGAGAACCTTGGAAGCAACTGTTAAAACAAAGTGGTTTCCAAGGCAGTGACTTCATTCAGTTCTTGAAGGAAGTGACCTCACCTTACATTATTGGTGATGAAAGTCTGTGATTTTGGGATCCAGGAAACCAGGCACACAGAGTCAAACCCACTCCATGTCCCAGTGGGCTCAGTTGTTTGGATTTAACAAGACAGAGTCACTCTTTCTTGGTACCTACTGATGTGAGGACAGCCAAATGCCTGGAAACTATGAAGACTGGCCTTTCCAGAGAAAGCAGGTAGTTTCTCACCACGGGCTCCTGACAACTTCACAGAGTTGGCTAAAGAGACCAGATTGAAGACAGGACACGCCATTTTTGGGGAACATAGTATGGCCCACAAGTCAGAGGACACTCCGGATAGACACAGACCTACTTTGGGGAAAGAGGTACCATTTTGGGTGTGAGTGTGAGTTTGTGGTTTTGTCTCATGTTCTGAGAATAGTTAGGAAAGCTGGTTTGTTTGTTTTGGAGTGAACTGTTTCTAGTAAGTCCTTTGACAACGTGAGTGTTTCTGTGTCTATATATCATACTGTGTCCGTGATTGTAGACAGTAGAAAAGAGAATGCATCAATGGATGTGTCCTGTCTACGAGAAAGCTTCAAAGCATTCATCCTGTGCAATTTATGAATGGACTGCAGCTTGCCGTATGGATGGGCAATTCCTGCCATCTTTCTAAATTCCTGTTTTCTTCCTGAATTCTGGACACTCTCCAGAATACGCTCATGATTTTGTGTCCAAGATATGTACCACCTCCATCTCTGTGACATGGCCATGTACTGGATAGCTGATGGGAATGGTGAGTATCTCAGAAAACTCAGATATCAGTATGCCCAAGAAAGTCTCAGTGGAGAAACCCTGCTTTGGGCCTTTTGCTTACCTATTCTGTTGCCCTGAATGTCAGGAAGGTCTTTGCCTCAGGCCACACTTTGTGAAGCCTGAAGAAAATAGTTTTCAAATGGAATTGAATGGTCATTACCTGTGCCTCTTTGCTTAATTGCTTTGGAAATGGATGTGTCTGAATCAGCCTCTTGGCCCTATGTGAGGCTGTGGCTTAGATTCACAGTACATGATGGGTCTAAAGAAAAATCCCATGTGTGCATCCAAAACCAAAATGGACAAAAGAACTGTCATGGTGGATAGAGTCTCTCGCCTTCCTCTGTAAGGTTCCTGACCTCCATTAAGTGAGAATAGGGATCATTTGGGTCAAGTGAATTCTTTAAAGCCCTGCAGAGGCTATCCCATAGGTTCGTGGGTTTTCTCATGACTCCAATTCACATCTATGTTTACAGAAGAGCAGGGACAGTGTTGGTCTTACAATACAGGAATGCAGTGGATCTTCCATCTGTTGAGAACCTCAAAGCTCCATGCAGAAATGATCTCTGGAGAAGATGTAGGCAGCTATGTAAGACCTGAGAGAGCAAAAATCATCTTCCATGGCAAACAACCTGGTCAGGATTAAGGGTTGCGTCAGAATGAGCCTATCTCTTCTTAATGTAGAGAAGATGGACCAAACCCGGCCTGTGTGGAGAGCTGTTCCCTTTTGCCTACGGGTGATATACCATTTTAACTTGTGAAAGTGTCACAGGAAGTAGGGGCAGCCCTCATCTCATGGGACCATTCGGAGCAATTGTTATGACAAAGTGGTTGCCAAGGCAGTGATCTCATTCAGTTCCTGAAGGAAGTGATCTCATCTCACTTCCTTGGTGATGGAACTCTCTGAACTTGGTATACAGAAAGCCAGGCACCCAGAGCCAGTCCCAGTCCTAGTCCCAGTGGTCTCACTTTTTTTGATTTACAAAGGACAGAGTCAGTCTTTCTTGATACCTACTGATGTGAGGATGGCCAAATGCCAGGAAAGCTCGGAAGAGGGGCTCTTCCTGAGAAAGCAGATAGTGGCTCACTCCTGGCTTCTAACAACTTCACATTGTTGGCCAAGAAGATCAGATCTGAGACAGGGCAGGCCATTTCGGAGGATCATAGTATGGCCCATCAGTCAGAGCACACTCCGGAGAGTCACAGACCTATTTGGGGGAAGGAGGTGCCATTGCGGGTGTGGGTTTGTGGTTTTGTCTCATGTTCTGACAATAGGTAGAAAAGGCAGTTTGTTTGGTTTGGAGTGAACTGTTTCTAGTAAGTCGTTTGACAATGCAAGTGTTTCTATGTCTGTGTATCCCACTGTGTCCGTGCTTGTAGACATTAGAAAAGAGAATGCATCAATGGATGTGTCCTGTCTCATAGAAAGCTTCCCAGCATTCATCCAGCACAATTTATGAATTGACTGTGGCTTGCCTTATTGATGGGCGATACCTGCTACCTTCCTAAGTTGCTGTTTTCTTCCTGAATTATGGCCAATCTCCAGAATAGGCTCATGGTTTTGTGTCCAAGATATGTACTAACTCCAAGCTCTGTGACATGGCCATGTACTGGATAGCTGAATGGAATGGCGAGCATCTCAGAAAACTCAGATATCAGTGTGACCAGTAAAGTCTCAGTGGAGAATCCCTGCTTTGGGCCATTTGCTTACCTATTGTTCTGTTGCCCTGAGAGTCAGGAAGGTCTTTGTCTCAGGCCAACCCTTTGTGAATCCTGAAGGAAAGATTTTTCAAATGGAAATGAATATGCTTTACCTTTGGCTCTTTCCTTAATTGATTTGGAAAGAGATGTGTGTGAATCAGCCTCTTGGCCCAGTGTGATTCTTTGACTTAGATTCTCAGCACCTGATGGATCTAAAGAAAGATCCCATGGGTGCATAAAATCCAAAATGGCAAAAAGAGCAGTCATTGTTGATGAAGTATTTTGCCTTCCTCTGTAAGGTTCCTGAATTCCATCAAGTGAGAATAGGGATCTTTTGGGTCAAATGAGTTGTTCAAATCTATTCAGAGGCTATCCAATAGGTGCTTGAGTTTTCTCATCTTTCCAATTCACATAAAGAATCTGTACCCGACACTCAGTAGGACTCAAATTGGAGAAGCAGAGCAGTATTAAGGGCAGGCCTATTTGATCACTCCTGGTACACAGGAAGGGTGTACAGGCCACTGGGAATTTAGGCAAATGAGGGGCAACAGAGCTTATTTTGGACACTGTCTTGGGCTACGCTAATGCTATCAAATGTCAATCCTATTGTTGACTTCATATTTGTTTTATCCTAAGCTCACATATTCATCCTCAACCCTGTTGAAAATATCTAATCCCATCACTCACTTTATTCTTTTCCTGATTTCCTAATGTCTCTATTGATATCTGCTTTCCTACATATTTTGCCCTGTGCATCAATGTGACTGACTCTTCACTTGTGTTGACATTTACATTGACTCTCTAACCAAAACCCTATTGCTAAAGAACTTTTGTTCCAAATCCTATACTCACTTTTCTTCCTAAACTTACCGACTATCTTTCTAATTCAACTGACTATAACTTTTTGAATGGATGTTCTCTTCTACATTGAATGATCCAAGTACAGTTCAGGTTTCTATTCAACCGGGTGAGGGAGTAGATTCTGCAGTTTGGCAATTGGGGACAGCACATTCTGGCAACAAGATTAGCAAAGAGTTCTCAAGATTTCAACAGTGTTTTGTTAAGCATACAGAAAAACAGGAAGTGACAAGTACATATTTTATTAACCTTTCATTCCCCACTTCTTTTTCTGGCTACTTTTAATCATAAAAGTGATCTTTGTGGGGTGTCACATTCTATGTCTGCTAGTGGGGTATTACCATAATTTTAATTTGTCCAATTTGAGCTTGGAGAAAAGAAATTACATGGTTGAGGAAACAGGGTTTTATAGTTAGTAATACTATGAGGATTATTATTGGACCGGCCAGGGTTGATAAAAACTTAATTAACCAGGGGGACTGTGTAAAAAAAGACTCAAACTACCCTTTTTGTGCCTCTCTCTCTCGTTGTTGCTCTTCAAGGCATCTTTTTAATTTACTCATAGATTTTTTTACAACTCCAGTATTGTCACATAAAAACAACATTCTTCCCTCAATGAAGCACAAAGGCCCCCTTCTGTCATGAAAAGGAGGTCCAACCCTCGCCTTTTCTGCAAAACAACTTCAGAGAGAGAGGTTAAAGATTCCTGCAAAGCTGTGATGGAGGTTTCTAAAATCTTTAAGTTTTGATCTATTGCTGCTTCTAATTGGGTCACTTGTTGTGTCCCATGGACCAGAGCAGTGGTTCTTGTGCCCAACCCTGCAGCAACTCCTATTCGTAATAGAATGGCTAAGGTGGGGGACATATGTTCCCAGCGGAACCGGGTTGTATGTCCCCCTCTTTGATCTTCAGATGAACCAGCGTCATGATAGAGCACTCTGGGAAACATCTGCACCATTTCACAATTAATCACATCTGTTGACCATTTCATGAAAACTTAAACAATGTTTAAGTATATAGAATTATACTGTTGTAGGGACGGACAAGGCAAGGCACCTAAGATAGCACCAAAGACACGGAAACAGTCTTTTTTGGTTTCAACCAGATTCAGAGGGCATTGCTTCTGTTGTAATCAATTAATCCTCTGAAACACATCAAAGGATGTGTCCAGGCTAGTAGAAAGCTTACCAGAATTCTTTCTGCCCAATGTATGAAAGGAATGCGGCTTGCCTTATGGATGGGTAACACCTGCTATCGTCCTAAGTTCCTGTTTTCTTCCTGAATTCTGGCCACTCTCCAGAATAGGCTCATGATTTTGTGACCAAGTTATGTACCACCTCCAAGCTCTGTGACATGGCCATGTACTGGATAGCTGAAGGGAATGGCGAGCGTCTCAGAAAATTCAGATATCAGTGTGACCAGGAAAGTCTCAGTGGAGAAACACTGCTTTGGGCCATTTGCTAACCTAATGTTCTGTTGCCCTGAATGTCAGGAAGGCCTTTGCCTCATGCCACCCCTTTGTGAAGCCTGAAGAAAACAGTTTTCAAATGGAAATGAATATGGATCACCTGTGGCTCTTTGCTTAATTGCTTTGAAAAGGGATGTGTCTGAATCAGCCTCTTGGCCCTGTGTGAGGTTGTGGCTTAGATACTCAGCACGTGGTGGATGTAAAGAGAGATCCCATGTGTGCATCCAAAACCAAAATGGCCAAAAAGCAGTCCTTGTGGATGAAGTCTGTCGCCTTCCTCTTCAAAGTTCTTGAACTCCATCAAGTGAGAATAGGGATCCTTTGGGTCAAATGGGTTCTTCAAAGACCTGCAGAGGAGCTTGTGTTTTCTCATGACTGCAAATCACATAAAAATATATACCTGACACTCAGTTTTCCACAAATTGGGGAAGCATAGAAGTATTAACGTCTAGCATATTTGATCACTCCTGTTTCACATGAAGGGTGTCCAGACCACCCTGAATTTACGCCAATGAGGGGCAAGGGAGTTATTTTGGACACTCTCTTGGACTCTGCCACTCATGGAAACCTTCAGCCAGAGGTTGTGATTAGTGTCTATATGGAAGAAGATGAGGGCCATATGGGAGGGTTTTGGTTTTAATTTTGGTCATTTGTGTCCGGTTGGAAGACATGACTGGGACCACCTGGGCTTGAACTCTGGTGTGATTCCCCTTAGAGACTGAATTCAGAGAAGTATTGCCATGAATTTTGTTGGGATTTTAGGAGTCCACCCATGAGAATCACCCTTGGAAACTGAGATCTAGGCCCAGGGTGGCTTTCCACAGAGCCCTGGGTATCTCAGCCACAAGATCACATGATTTAATTCTGAAAGACTTGTCAGCCATTGTTGAGAGTCACAACACCCATGGACGTCACATTGTAGACCTCAATAGGCCTGGCTTCATGTGACATTTTGGCCACTCTTTGGGAAGCCTTGCCTGTGAGAGTTCTACAGAGCATTCATTGAAATGAGCTTCCTCACCATTTAAAGGTTCCTGAATGAATTGAAACCCACAGTGCCTGCAACGTCATCCTTGAAAAATGCCTAGATAAATACCATGAAATTTTTGAAATTCCCATGACCAGGTGGCACTGGAGAAACTTTGGATGTCCTGTTGCTGATCGTAAATATGCAAGACAGTGCCTTGATTGAGTGGGTTTCATGAAAATGGTTTAGAACAGAGATGCCAATATGTTGGAACCTGCTGAGTAGTGGGCCTAGAGCAGTGGTAGGCAGGTGTGTGATAAAAAATTTGTGGTGGGGCCATGTGGATCTGCCATTGGATCCCAAATGGCTTGTGACTTACATGGTGCAGCCAGCAAACCCTTCCATGTAAAGGCTTCTGGTTATATGGAGATGTTTCCGGGCAATGTTTAGAATCAGGTTACTATGGACATGGGGCCAAGCTATGTGGGATAGAAGCCTGGTTGGTGCATTCTCCTGCAGACCCTGACCAACCACACATGAAAGAATTGCCTCCAGAACTGTGTCCCAGTTGAACTTCTTTTATTTCATGAAGCAAATGCCAAAGTCCCAGTGCAGCAGCAAGAAACACCACGAAAAGTGGAGGATGACCAAATGGCTTCCCAGTCCACATGGGAATACCCTTAGCCCCCAGTGGCCACAGTTTACTTACAAAGAGAGAATTCAGCACTGCTGCCTCATGTTCATTGGAAAATAAGAAACCATGTCCTCCAGGTCACATAGATGCAGACACAGCTTTGATATTCTCACTAAAAAGAAGCTAAAGCTCCTGACAACAACATATATGGAATTGTTCTGGATGAGAGTGGGAAGATTTTGTTTAGCACATATTTGCATACACATTGGATTCATTTTTTTATTTTACATTTGAAATACTGAATCCCTGACACTAACACATGCCCTGCTAGATTCTGAATACTAATCCTAATATGATGGAGAAAAATAACGGAAACAGAATAGAAATACAAGCAGTTCAGAGGAGGCATGTTGTATACTTGGACTTGCCTTTTGCATTATATAGGGTAGGAGTTATAAATCTAGTCAATTTTTTGTTGAAATAGTTTTCCATGTGCTTTTAAAGTTAACAAATATGTGAATTCCTGTCTCCCTTTCTCTGTATTCTATTCAGCACATGTATTTTTATATGCACATATAGAATCCTACCTGGTATCAAACGTACATTCTTGTGAGTTACATGACTTGGCAGATACAAAGTGTGAGAAGAGATCACTCCTCTTAAACGCTGTTTGACCTGAAAATTCAACCTATGGGTGAGCTTCCTAGTTGAAAAAAGTTATACATAAATCCATATCCAGTAAAATGAATATTTTTGGATCTGTGGATGATACATATTTCACGGTGTAATTCGATTGGCATATATATTGCTAATTTTTAAAATCTGTGTGTGGATATATATATATATATATATATATATATATATATATATATATATTCTCTCCAGATATTTCAAAATATTTAATATATGTGTCTTATTATACACTCCCTAAATTCATTCATGATTATGTATGTGGATTTATAATCAACTTTTCACAAGATTATTCTCAGAAATATTAATTCACCTGATATACGTATTTTTTTCCTAGTATTGAAAACTAACTTCAGTGAATGGTGCATATAAATCCTAATATTTCTACAGTAACTGATCCATTTTCACATCAATGCAAGTAGATTCCTATGGGACATGATAAGTATTTTGAAGTTCATTTTTATTCAAAACTAGTACATTACTATTTCTTCAGTTTATGCACATTATTGGATATATATTTCATCCACAAGTTCACAAATTTATAGGCATTTATTTCACTTTCAATCACTTTCTGCTTCAGAAAACACGTGTTCTTCCATGTTTCAAACTGGTCTTTTCATGAGACTTCTTTCCAAACACATTATTTTTGATTTCCATAATCACTTTTGAAGCAAAACTCACACACTCTTCATGATAAACCATAACCCTAGGATTACAATTAGACGTATAACTAGTTGTTATGAATGATTATATATCAATATATGATTTCTTATGTATTTTCAGATATCAATTCAATACATTATTTAAAGTGGAACCAGTTATATTATTTATTAACTGTATGGTCTATTCATGCATTATCTCTATATTCATAGACACAGGGTACACCTATTTTTACCCTCAATACTAATTTATACGTTTTCAAAATATTCCTCAAAAAATGGTGGAAGAAATACTCATGTCACCTGATCTATATATACATTTTATCACAGTAATATTCTGGACAAAAAAATCAAAGGTCACCCTTAAGGTTGTACCAAAGCCTAAATGGAAAGTGAGCATGGATTACTAAAACCTTCCATATCCAGGTGGCCTAATGCTCTCCAATGTCAATCTTATTGGTGACTACATTTTTGTTTCTTCCTAAGATTATATATTCAACCTCAAGCCTGTTGAAAATGTCTAATCCTATCACTCACTTTATACTTTGCCTGATTTAGTAATGTCTCTATTTATATCTATTTTCCTACATATTTTCCCCTGTTCATCATTGTGACTAACTCTTCACTTGTGCTGACATTTACATTCACTGTCTACCTGAAACCCTATTGCTTAAGAACTTTTGGTCTAAATCCTATTCTCACTCTTCTTTGTAAACCTACTGACTATCTTTCTAATCCTACCGACAATCCCTTTTTGAGTGGGTGTTCTATTCGACATTCAATCATCCAAGTTACAAGCTCCTATGCCATTGTATATAGATTTATCTGAGACATTTTTGCAGAAAATAATTCAAAGCTAAGTGTACCAATTAAGAGCCCAATGCCCTTCTGGACTTCATATCTTCCCTAGATTTCTGTTTTTATACTTATATTTCACCTATATATTCTTGTAAATATCATAGTTTCCCAATACCATTATTCTTCATGCAGAAGGATTCCTAACCCCAAATTGAACATGTTACTAACCCAAACCATACACTGTTCTCTCAATGGAACTTTACAGAACAGCAGGGACAGGGTTGCTCTTAAAATACAGGAATGTAGGGCATGTTCCACCTGTTGAGAACATCAAAGGTCCATGCAGAAATGATCCCTTGAGAAGATGTAGGCAGCTACGGAAGACCTGAGAGAGAAAAGTCATCTTCTATGGCAAACAACCTTGTCAGCATGAAGGGATGTGTATGAATCAGCCTCTCTTTTCTTAATGTAGAGAAGATGGACCAAACCAGTTTTAGGTGGAGAGCTGTTCCCTGGTGCCCATGGTTTATATACCATTCTAACTTGTGAAAGTGTCACAGGAAGTAGGGGCAGCCTCCATCTCATGGGACTCTTGAAAGCAACTGTTAGGACAAAGTGGTTGTCAAGGCAATGACCTCATTCAGTTCCTGAAGAAGTGATCTACCTCACTTCCTTGGTGATGGAACTCTCTTAACTTGGGATCCAGGAAGCCAGGCACCCGGAGCCAGTCCAGTCCCAGACCCAGTAGGCTCACTTGTTTGAATTTACCAAGGAGAGTGTCAGTCTTTTTGGTACCTACATATGTGAGGATGGCCAAATACCAGGAGAGCTCTGAATAGGGGCCTTTCCTGAGAAAGTAGGTAGTGGTTCACCGCAGGCTCCTGACAACTTCACAGAGTTGGCCAAGGAGACCAGATCTGAGATAGAACAGGCCATATTGGGGGAACATAGTATGGCCCACCACTCAGAGGAAACTCCGGATAGTCACAGAGTTACATGGGGGAAGGAGGTGTCTTTGTGGGGTGGGTGTGATTTTGTGGTTTTGTCTCATGATCTGAGAATAGGTAGGAAAGACGGTTTGTTTGATTTGGAGTGGTCTTCTTCTAGTAAGTCGTTGGACAAGGCAAGTGTTTCTATTTCTGTGTATCCCACTGTGTCCGTGGTTGTAGACATTAGAAAATAGAATGCAACAATTGATATGTACTGTATAGTAGAAAGATTCCCGGCATTCATCCTGCCCAATTTATGAATGGACTGCAGCTTGCCTTATCCATGGGCAACACCTGCTACCTTCCTAAGTTCCTGTTTCTTCCAGAATTCTCACCACTCTCCAGAATAGTCTCATGGTTTTGTGTCCAAAATATGTACCACCTCCAAGCTCTGTGACATTGCCATGTCCTGGATAGCTGAAGGGAATGGCGAGCATCTCAGAAAACTCAGATATCAGTGTGACCAAGAAAGTCTCAGTGGAGAAACCATGCTTTCGGCCTTTTGCTTATCAATTGTTCTGTTTCCCTGAATGTCAGGAAGGTCTTTGCCTCAGGCCACCCCTTTGTGAAGCCTGAAGAAAACAGTTTTCAAATGGAAATGAATGGGCATCACCTGTGGTTCTTTGCTTAATTGCTTTGGAAAGGGATGTGTCTGAATCAGCCTCTTGGCCCTGTGTGAGGTTGTGGCTTAGATTCTCAGCACCTGATGGATGTAAAGAGAGATCCCATGTGTGCATCCAAAACCAAAATGGCCAAAAGAGCAATTATTGTGAATGAAGTCTCTCGCATTCATTTGTAAGGTTCCTGACCACCATCAAGTGAGAATACGGATCCTTTGGTTCAAATGAGTTATGTACAGCCCTGCAGAGGCTAACCCATAGGTTTTTGGGTTTTCTCATGGCTCCAAATCATATAAAGAATCTATACCTGACAGTCAGTAGGCCTCAAATTGGAGATGCAGAGCAGTATTAACAGCTGGCCTATCTGATCACTCCTGGTTCACCGGATGGGTGTCCAGGCCACCTTGACTTTAGGCAAATGAGGGGCAAGGGAGCTTATTTTTGACACTGTCTTGGGCTGCACCCCTCATGAAAAACTCCAGCCAGAGGTTATGATAAGTGTCTATATGGAAGAAGATGAGGGCCATGTGGGAGTGTTTGGTTTTAATTGTGGTCATTTGTTTGGCGGTTGGAAGAGATCACTGGATCCACCTGGGCTTGAATTCTGGCATGATTCCTCTTAGAGACTGAGTTCTGGAATTTACCTCAAAGAAGTATTGCCATGAAATGTGTTGGGATTTTAGGAGGCCATGCATGAGATGCGCCCTTGAAAACTGAGATCGAGGGCCAGGGTGTCTTTCCACAGTGCAGTGAGAATCTCAGCCAGGATATCACATGATTTTATTTTGAAAGACTTGGCAGCCATAATTGAGAGTCTAAACACAAATGGAACTCATATTGTAGACCTCAATGATCCTGGCTTCATGTGACCTTTTGGCCACTTTTTGGGAAGCCTTGCCTGTGAGATTTCTCCAGAGATTTCATTTAAATGAGCTTCCTCACCACATAATGGTTCCTGCATTAATTGAAACGCACAGTGACTCCAACTTCATCCTTCAAAAATGGCTAAATAAATACTATCAAATTTCTGAAATTCCCATTACCAGGTGGCACTGGAGAACCTTTGGATATCCTGTTGCTGAACATGAGTGAAATAATTCCCCACGCAATGACACTTCACCGGGAGAATTCCAATTTTATTGCTAAAAGCTGTGTGCTTATATAGAACTAAGGGGGAGATGGTATGGCTTAGATAAATGGCAGCAACCCGTTTATTGACAAGTTCTTTCAAATATCAGCTCCAGAGCCCAGGAATTAGTTCTCATTGGGGCTAAGGTTCCCCACAAGCGAGATTTGAAATTGGCGCTGGCGGGAGAGTTCACAAGGGCGGGAACTTTTTGCGCCACTGCAGAAATGAAGAAGGTAGGAAGAAGAAGTCCTTAGGCGCCATGTTGGGGTTTTTCTCTGGGGTATGGCTGCCATTTATTCTTTTCCCAACATTCCACCCTTTTTGTTTTCTTAGGAAGTGGGGCGTCGTTTGTCAGATCTGGCTGCTTCCTGCTGTGTGGGGGTGGTGTGGGGCCTAGAAAGAGAAGTGGAGGAATGCTCAGGGGGCAGGTATGGGGATATCATGGCAGCCAGAAATAAAACCCAGTGGCTATAGACAGCTATTTTCATAGGGGTGAAGTCAATGAATGTTCCCTGAAGCCAAAGATGTCGATGGCATGGAACCAGTCCTGGATGGAAGAGATTGTTGGTATCAGCCACTGGTCCTGTAACAGAGACTCAAGGAAATACTGGAAGCGTTGCCTGGACATGGTGTCGCCAGCACCTGAAGAAGATCAGAGTGAATAAAAACAGAATGAAGATAAAAATTAAAGCAAATGTCAATTTTTGGCAGAAGTTCCATGTTGGGGGACTGACATAGAAGAGGCCAAGGGCCATGAGAAAGCTTAGAAGGTGGTAAAGACTATGAATCCAGGATGTCAGATTAAGAGGTTCTCCGAGCTCGTTGTCTCCCGCTGTCTAATACCCGTTGCATTCCATCGTGCCTGGTAGTGAGCTTCATCACTGAGTGAACTGTTCTCTTGGAGATGTTGGGGATTCATCGGTCATCAGAGGCTGGTAGTGACTAAGCAAAAGCTGGTTGAAAGTTTGATTAGGAATTTTATGCAGTTGAGTTTGAAGGCACTTCATTATGCAGGGCAAGAAAGCACAAAAAAGGAGCATCCAAATAAGGGAACCCAAGATATGTAGTAAGTACATGGCAAGATAGGATTGGAAGAACCCGGTTATGGGATTGGAGGAGGTAGGTTTGAGCAATTGGGTCGATAACTCCTGCAATTTAACAACATTTTTTTATTAGCCCAGATTCATTAACATAATAGCAAAATTCCTCTCTGAGGAATAGGCATGTAACCCCTTTTTCTGCAGTGAGAAGATCAATTGCCCTTTGGTTCTGTAAAGCCACTTGTGCCAATGAAGTAACCTGCCGCTGCAAGGAACCCAGAGACTCAGCCATGGTATTGAGTGTTTCCTGCAGTTTTTGTTGAAGGTCATTGGATCCCATAGAGCATGACCTATAGCTCCACCAGAGAGTCCGAGACCCGTCACTGAGGTTGTTAAAATGAGGCCTACCAGAACCGGCAGAAAGACTACCCTACGGGTGCGGGAAGGTAGGGCCAACTGTCAGAATTCGGTGGGAGTATACAAAGATAGCTGAGGAACTACAGTAACCAAGAAACAGGCGCCAGAGACATTGATGGTTGAGGTACTTAAAGAACCATTACACCAGAGGAAATGTCCAGGTTGCATAAACACAGGGCTCTATGGGGTGCTGTAGCTCAAGGAACAAATGGGTAAAGGATTCATTATTGGCAGGTGGAAACAGATGAAAGGAAATAAAGTATTGGTGGAATAACTTTCCCACAGTGGGATACGTGTCACATGTAGGGGTTGTCCTTTTTAGAGAAATTGTAGGGTTTTGCTGGAATATTTCCTGCCACTAATGGGACTGCTGCTAGAAGTGGACGACTAAGTGAAGCACAGAGAAAGCACTGAGAAGTAGGCACAGAAAGAGGGGTGGAGTTTAATAATCAAAAAGTTTGGTGTAGCAAATTGAGCCATGTGGGAGGGGGACCTGAGAGTGTTGAAGGCTCTGAATCCTCTTTGGATGAGCTATGGATATGATCTCGAAGTTTTGATTCTGAGTCCTTAATGTGTTCGACTAACTGGATGGTTGCCTTAGGTTGCGTAATCAGGGTGCGGCCAATAGTCATCCACCCTGTGAGTCTGACTGAGGTTGTCCCAGCATAGACAGCAAACTCAACATAGCCCCATCGTTTGGCCTTGGGGTCAGGCTTATCTAAAGTATACCATCCATTGTTACTGGATGAAGAGCCTTTATGCCACTTTATGTAACTAGAAGTCCACCCTTCAGGGTAACCAAATGAGTGGTAAGAATAGCTACCACGTTCATCATGGAACATGCATGACCAATAGGGGCACCCATTATATATCTCAGGCCACCAATGAAAATAGTCTTTTGTTTGATCAAAAAGGAAGCAAATGAAAGGCCAGTTCCAGCTACCAGGGACGAAGGTCCTTGAAGGTGACAATTTTAGGGAAATAGAGGTGCAGTTGTGGATGAAGCAAGTAGTTGCATCCACTGCGCAGACCTTCTGCATGCCATGTTCTGAGTATCGTTACCGAAAAGTGAATAAATGCATGGTAGGTGAGGAGGGTAAAGACCAGTCCTGACAGAGCACAGAAAATAAGCAGAGCACAAAAAAACAAGCAGTTAGAGAAGACTAGGGTGTTGGGAGAGCTCATTGTGCCTTCTTTAAGAGGAATTGGGCTGCAAGGAAAACCGTGTGAGCCACAACTAAAATGGGTGAGATGGGTGTGGAGAGCAGGAGTAAAGGGGAGGTTCAGTAGGTGATTCTTGGAGTTCCTCTGGGGTGGCCCTGTCTTCAGCAGGTGGGGCCTCCTGGTGATGTGGCTTCAACCTAGACATGTGAATCCAGGGAGTGAGACAGTTGTCTGGTAAGGAGAGTTTGGTGGCGGTAAGGGTAAAGAGAATGACAGGATAGGGGCCTTCCCATTTTGCGGCAAGAGTCCCTTTCTCCTCTGGGGTATTATAATAGACTAGACTAACAGGTGTTAAGGGAGGAGTGTTTGGAGCGGAGACTGGGTCCGGAAGAAGCCAGTCCTGATATTTCCAGAGTTCCGAGCGGAGATGGAGCAAGAGAGGCAAAGACAAATCTCGGGTGAGAGGTCCTTGTGAAATGACCAACCCAGGGGTTATAAGAGGTCTTCCATACATTATCTCAAAAGGAGACAGTAATGATGGTTTCTTAGGGAGAGCTCTGATTCGAAGCAAAGCCAAGGGAAGGAGTTTGACCCAGTCTATGTTTAATTCCATTGTCAATTTGGTAAGGACTTCCTTTAGAGTACGATTTACCCTTTCCACTTTCCCTGAAGCCTGGGGGAAATATGGACAGTTGAAATGCCACTTGAAGGAGAGGGCTTGAGAGACCTTTTGTGTGATCCTAGAAGTAAACTCAGGGCCATTGTCATATTGTAGGGAAGTGGGCATACCAAACCTGGGGATGATGTCTGTCAGTAAGATTGAAGCTACAGTGGAAGCCTTTTTATTGGAAGTGGGAAATGCCTCAACCCAACCAGAGAAAGTGTCCACAAAGACAAGGAGGTATTTAGTGCGCCATACTGTGGGCATGTTGGTGAAGTCTACCTGCCAGTCAGCAGCGGGAATGTGTCCCCGGGCTTGGTGGGAAGGGAAAGGTTTGGGCCTTAAAGAAGTATGAGGGTTGGTCCGCTGACAGATCTGACAATTAGAGGCTATATTCTGTAGCATGGCTTGTCAGAGGGGGTGAGGGAAAAGAAACTCTGTAAAAAGAGGGTCAAAGACTGAGAATTGGAAAGGAATAGCGTATGAAGGAACTTGAAAAGATGCTTGTTCTTACTGAAAGACGTAGGGGCTTCAGATGAGCTGTCTAAAGTGGCCATTATATGTCCCCTATGGAGGCCATAATTGAAAGTGGTAGCAGCCATTCATGCCGCCTGGTCAGCTTTGGCATTGCCCTCAGTGATAAGAAAGCCGTCCTTCTGATGGGACCTACAATGGACAACTCCCAACTGGGTGGGTAAGTGGCCTCTATTAGATTGGTTATAAAAGCTGAATTAGTGATCACATTACCTTTGGTGGTAAGTAGGCCTCGCTACTTTCAAATATCAGCATGGGATAATAAGATATGGAAGACATATTTTGAATCAGTTTAGAGGGTGAGGGATTTGCCTTGTGCTAGAAGGCAGGCACGAGTGGATGCTATAAGTTCAGCCTACTTGTCTGTAGTTCCTGAAGGCAAAACTTTGGCCTCTATAATCTCAGTGGCTGAAAATACAGCGTATCCAGAGTAATGAGTTCTGTTCTCCCTAAAGGAACTGCTGTCAGTAAACCAGATAAGGTCAGGCTTGCTGAGTGGTCTCTCAGAAATGGAAGAATGACAGGGGAGGAAATCATCTAAGGTTTCCAAGCAATTATGAGTTGGTATGTGAGACATGGGAGTCATTGGGAGCAGTGAGGCAGGGTTAGGTGCAGAGCAGGGGAGGAAAATAATATTAGGGTTTTCCAGAAAGGAAGTGAGGGGCGACAGAAATCTGGATGTAGGGAGAGTTTGAAGGCCCTTTTAAGCTAAAAGATCCTTCAAGTGATGTGGGGAGTGGATAGTTCAAGGGGCCCCAAAAGTCAGCTTAGAGGCTTCTTTGTGTAAAATTTGTCCAGTAGCCAGAGCTCTTAAGCAAGGGGCCCACCCACGGATGGTAGGGTCTAGTTGCTTGGACAAATATGACACAGGTGCAAATGTACGCCCATAGTTTTGACCTAAGACCCCAAGTGCTTGCCCCCCTTTTTCATGGACATATAGATGAAATGTTCTTGAAAGATCTGGAAGGTGAAGGGCAGGTGCCTTTAAGAGGAGTTGCTGAAGCCTGCGGAAGTGGTAGATGGGAAAGGAGGCAAGAGATTCACTAGGGGGTCCCTTTGCTAGGTCATACAGGGGTTTGGAGAGAAGAGAATAATTTGGGATCCAGGCCCTAAAATAACCTGCTAATCCTAGGAATGATAGTATTTTGGCTTTCGTATAGGGCACTGAAAGATCACAGAGGAGTTGCCTCCTATCCAGTGTTATTTCCTTTTTCCCGGGTGTAAGGCAAAAACCAAGATAGGTGACCGAAGACTGGGAAACCTGGGCCTTGTGGGGAGACTCCCTATATCCCTTGTCTTCTAGGAATTTATGAAGCTGAGCGGTGTGGGATTGAGAGTGTTCCTAGAAATACTACATAGAAGAAGGTCATAGACATATTGAAGTAGAGTAGAGTCAGGACAGGTCAGGTGAAAGGATGTGAGGTCCTGGGCAAGAAATTGGCCAAAGAGATGGGGGCTATCCCTGAATCCCTGTGGGAGGACAGTCCAGGTAAACTGATGAGAATGGCGGGTGTGAGAGTCAGTCCATGAAAAAGCAAAGATATCCTGAGATTCTGAGAACAAGGGAATAGAAAAGAATGCATCTTTTAAATCTAGGACTGAGAAGTGAGTAGTAGTGGCATGGATCTGAGAGAGGAGGGTGTAAGGGTTGGGCACTAGCGGGTGGATGGGGTCCACAGAGGAGTTGACAAGGCGAAGTTCTTGAACCAGCCTGTAGGACACGTTAGGTTTCTTAACTGTCAGAATGGGTGTGTTGAAAGGAGAGTGTGTAGGCCTAAGATACCCCTTTCATAATAAATCCTGGATGATGGGTTCTAATCCAAGGAGGGATGTGGTTGTGAGTGGATATTGTGGTTGACTAACATATCTTGAAGGGTCCCGTAAGACAATATGAATAGGACTGCATTTAGCCATAAAGGGTGTAATTGTGTCCCAAACCTCAGGGTTAAATGGTTTAGATAGTCGTGAGAGAGTGCATGAAGGAGGTGTATCTGCCCCTAGGAATATCATGAGGAAATTAGAGGTAGGAGAGGTGTGGGGTGATAAGTGAATGGTGACTTTTAATAGTGAGAGTATGTCCCTTTCCAGAAGGGGAATTGGGCAATGGCTCATAACAAGAAAGGAGTGAGTGAAGGACAAAAGGGATCGCTGCATATAACATGATTGGGGGGGGGGGTTTGAGGAAAAATCTTTTTACCTCCTACCCTGACAATAGGAGTTTTTGAGGGTGTGGTAGGACCCTAATACTCCCTCAAAATCGAAAAAGCGGCACCAGTATCCAAGAGGAAGTTAATGAAGCGTCCATCCACCAGGAAGGTGATCCTAGGCTCTTGATTCTTGATGGTAATAGTCTGGAGGGAAGGCCCAGGACTCCATCAATCCTCCTCTGCCAAGCCCAGGTGAGGCTGGGGTTGCTGGGCAGCAGACCAACCTCCCTTCTGGGTTGTTGGGCAGTCTGCCCCCCAGTGTCCACTTTGATGGCATTTTGCGCAGGGGTTGTAGGGTGTCCTCGGCGAAGAACAATTCCTGGTCCAATGTCCCTCCTTACCTCATTTGATGCAAGCTCCAGGGGGGGTCATATTGGGACGGCATGGTGATGGCCTTCTCTGAATGAGCTGGGCCAACATTTGGAATTTGGCATTTTCAGCCCTCTGCCTACGGAATTCACTTTCATCCTCTCTACCATGAAAAACCTTGAAAGTGACAGAGAGGATTTTGGTCTGAGGAGTAGCAGGGCCCTGTTCAAACTTTTTAAGCTTGGCTTTAATGTAAGGGTAGCTTTGGGCCAGAATATATGTCATTAAGACATGACGGCCATCAGGGGTTTCTGGGTCGAGGTTTGTGTACTGCTGAAGGGACTTGGTTAGTCTATCCAGGAATTCTGAAGGTGTTTCCTCCTTCCATTGAATGACCTCCTGCATCTTTTGAAAGTTAACAGCCTTGTGGGTGGCCTTTTTCAGTCCCGCCAAGAGGCAGGATGTAAAAAGGTCACTAGACTGTAAGCCCATAGGGGATCCTGCTCTGGGACAGCATGAGGGCCTGTGGGTGGTTATGATTGGTCCTATGATTTTCATCAGCATGGGCTTGGGCTAGCTCCCAGAACCATTGCCTTTCCTTGGGGAGAAGTTTATTGGCCAAGAGCATGTAGATGTCATGATGAGTGAGGCTATATGCTTGCAGTACCGATTGAAACTCCCGAATGTAAGTGGTGGGGTCAGTGGTGAAAGAGCCTAACTTCCTCTCTAGCTGAGTAATGTCCGACATGGAGAAGGGCACGTGGACTCTGATGACACCCTTGGGACCAGCTACCTCACGAAGGGGTGCAATTGTCTTGGGGGTGGGAAGGAGTCCCTTAGACCTGGTAACAGGAGGACTGAAAGAGGCAGGCGGTGGACAGGAAGGAGAGGGAGGGGAATGGAATGTCTCTGTGGAAGAGGAGGAGGTGGAGCAGGCAGAAGAGTGGGGAAGGGAGGGGGATGAAATGGAAGGTTGAGGATCCGTGGAATCAGGCAGAGGAAGAGGAGGATTTTGCGGGAGAGAAGGGTCAGTTGGGGCTGGGGGATAAGGTGGGGGTTGATCTGCTGGGTCGAATGAGGAAGAATCTGCGAAGTCAGGAGTAGAACTAGGGGAAGAGAGGGGTTTGCAAGCAAGAAGGACCTGAGAGGGAGGGCAGGAGGAGCAGAGACAGGGTGCTGTGCGAGAAGGCTAAAACATTCAATACAGGGAATCTCACTCCACTTTTTCAGATGCTGGCAGTAATTAAAACGGTCCAAGAGGAGGTTTGGATCTAAGGAGCCTTCTGGAGGCCAATGATTGCCATTATCCAGTGGATATGTAGGCCAATCTTGGGTACAGAATTTGATTAGAAGTTTGGGCTTGATGTCTGGTGTGAGGGAGAGTGTGGCCAGATTTTTTATTAAACTTTTGAGAGGTGAGTTTTCAGGTACAGATAAAGAGGTGCCCACAGTCACAGGGAGAGATGGAGAGAGAGAGAGAGAGAGAGAGAGAGAGAGAGAGAGAGAGAGAGAGAGAGAGAGAGAGAGAATAAGTGTAAGCAAGAGAGACAAAGAGAAAACCGGGCCTGGAACGGACTCCGGGAAGCGCTCAGGGCGAATGGGGGTCAGGTGGGCATCCCCAAAATGACCAGCCATCATGAGGAAATACAGAGGGCACTACCTGATCGTCACCAGTGAAGTGCGATCTGTGAGACCCAATGGGTTCGGAGCCACGGGCAACCTGACATCAGGAAAGTTTTCAAACGCAGCAGAAGAAGTAAGTAATGAAAACAGAACTCCGGCTCCAGCAGAATGCAGTTCCAGGATGGGAGTTCAGTTTTCCCCGAGCAGAGAGGCAGCTTCAGCCAGACACAGAAGGCCCGCAGGAGACAGCAACTCTAGCCGGCAGCGGCAGCAGCAGCAGAGGAGGAAAAACCACAGAGCCTCTCATGTGAACTCAGAAGCCTCACACCCCAAAGGGAAACGGATCACCAGAGGGTCCACTGCAACCAGTAAAGGTCTTAGTGGGAGGAATTCCCTCCCCCCTACCAGGCGTCTAGAGTGTGACAGACGATCATGGTCACAAAGCCAGCGGTAGCCCGAAGGGAGTTGGCGAGCCGGGGTCAGGGGAGGCTTACATACAACAAATCAGTGGTGAGTGCAGGAAGCCTCCGTCTGAAAAGAGCAGACCAGGGCAGAGTGCCACGGTGGAGCAGTGGACGGGGCTCTTGTTGGAAAGAGCTCACCCATATCCTCACACGGGGCACCAGAATGAAAGAACTCCCCACGCAAAGGCACTTCACCGGGAGAATTCCAATTTTATTGCTAAAATCTGTGTGCTTATATAGAACTAAGGAGGAGATGGGAGGGCTTAGATAAATGGCAGGCAATCCGTTTATTGGCAAGTTCTTTCAGATATCAGCTCCGGAGCCCAGGAATTAGTTCTTATTGGGGATAAGATTCCCGGCCAGCAAGATTTGAAATTGGCGCCAGCAGAAGAGTTCACACGGGCGGGAACATTTCGCACCACTGCAGAAAAGAAGAATGTAGGAAGAAGAAGTGCTTAGGCGCCATGTTGGGTTTTTTTTTCTGGGGTATGGCTGCCGTTTATACTTTTCCCAACAATGAGTATACCAGACAGTGCCTTGATTGACTGGTTTTTATGAAAATGGTGTTTAACAGAGATGCCAGAAAGTTGGATCCTGCTGATTAGTGGGTCAAGAGCAAAGGTGGGCATGTGTGTGATAAAACATCAGTGGTGGAACCATGTGGATCTGCCATTGGTTTCCAAATGGCTTGTGACTGACATGGTGAAGCCAGCAGACCCTTATATGTAAAGGCATCTTGTTACATGGAGAGGATTCAGGACATTGTTCAGAATCAGGTTGCTATGTTCAAGAGGGCAAGCTATGTGGAATAGAAGCCTGGTTCTTGTATTCTCCTACAGACCCTGACCAAGGACATGTGACAGAAATCCCTCACGCACTGTGTCCCCGTTGAACTCCTTGTATTTCATGAAGCAAATACCAAACTTCCAGTGCAGCACCAAGAAACACCACGAAAATAGAGGATGACCATATGGCTTCATAGTCCACACTAGAGACATTTAGCCCCAAGGAGCCACAGTTTACCTTCAAAGGGAGAATTCAGCACTGGTGTCTCATGTTCATTGGAAAATAAGAAACCATGTCCTCCAGGTCACATAGATGCAGACCCAGGTTTATGGTTTCACTAGAAAGGAAGCTAAAGCACGTGACAACAACATATATTTCAAGTGCCCAACCTCACAGGCAGTATCTCAAGAAGTCTCTAGGACAACAGACCTCCATGTTTTTGAAGTGTTTACCCTGTCCCTTACTTTTGGAAACTCCTCTAACACTTCCAAGGTTGTGAACTCCTGATCACATTCCATTCCAGATATGTATTCATGGATTTTCTAACTCTTCTCCTCTAATTGTGTCTTACATGGGGTGAAGGTGTTGTCAAGGTATTGTTCTGGATGAGAGTGGGAAGATTTTTGTGTAGCACATATTTACATACACATTGGATTCATTTTCCAATTTTCCATTCGAAATACTGAATCCCTGTCACTAACCCATACCCTAATTGACTCTGACTACTAATCCTAATATGATGGAGACAAATAACCCAAACATAATATTAATACAAGCAGTTCAGAGGAGGCATGGTGTATAGTTGGTCTTGCCTTTTGCATGATATAGTGTAGGAGTTATAAATCTTGTCAATTGTTGTTGAAATAGTACTCCATGTGTTTTTAAAGTTAACACATATGTGAATTTCTGTCTCCTTTTTTCTGTAGCCAATTCAGCACATGTATTTTTATATGCACATAAAAAATCCTACCTGGTATCACATGTACATTTTTGTGAGGTGGCTAACTTAGCAGAAACAAAGTATGAGAAGAGATCACCCCTCCTAAATGCTTTTGGAACTGAAAATTCAAACTATGAGTGAGATTTTTAGTTGAACAACATTATACATAAATCCATGTTCAGTAAAATTAATATTTTTGGATCGGTGGATGATATATATTTCACGACGAATTTTGATTGGCATATATATTGCTACTTTCTAATGTTTCTCTGTGAGATATATATATATATATATATATATATATATATATATATATATATATATATATATATATATTCTCTAGATTTTTCCAAACATAAAATATATGTGTCCTATTATACACTCCCTAAATAATTCACTCATGCTCATGTATGTGGTTTTATAATCAAATTTTCATACGATTATTTTCAGGAATATTCATCCACCTGAAATACATATTTGTTTTCTAGTACTGAAAACTCACTTCACTGAATGGTGCAAACAAATCCTTATATTTCTACTGTAACTGACCCAATTGAACATCAATGCAAGTAGATTCCAAAGGGGCATGATGTGTATTTTGACGTTCATTTTTATTTAACACTGGTACATTACTATTTCTTCAGTTTTTTTACATCATAGTATATACATTTCATCCACGAGTTCACAAATTTAAAGACATTTGAAACACATTCAATCACTTCCTGCTTCAGTACACATGTATTCCTCCTTGCTTTTGACTGGTTATTTATTGAGACTTCTTTCCAAACACATTATTTTCGATTTCCATAATCAATTTTGAAGCAAAACTCACACACACTTTATGATAAACCACAACCCTAATATTACCATTAGATGTATAACTGGTTGGAATGAATGTATGTATGTCAATATAACATTTCCTGTGTATTTTAAGATATCAATTTATTCCAATTTCTAAAGTTGGAATCAGTTATATTATATATTAACACATTGTACACCTATTTGTGCCCCCAATACTAATTTATATCTCTTCTAAATATTGCTCCCAGAAATGGTGCAAGAAAGACTCATGTCACCTGATCTACATATATATTCTGTCAACAAAATGCAAAGTCACACTTACAATTGTACCAAAGCTTAAATGGAATGTGAGTATGGATTATGAAAATCACCCATGTCCAGGTTGCCTAATGCTCTCAAATGTCAATCCTATTGGTGACTACATATTTGTTTCTTCCAAAGATTATGTATTCAACCTCAAGCCTGTTGAAAATGTCTAATCCTATCAATCACTTCATCATTTGCCTGATTTCCTAATGTCTCTAATGATATCTGCTTTCCTACATATTTTCCCCAGTTCATCATTGTGACTGACTCTTCACATGTGCTGACATTTACATTTTCTGTCTACCTGAAACCCTATTGCTAAAGAACTTTTTGTCCAAATCCTATACTCACTCTTTTTTTCTAATCCTACCAACTATCTTCCTAATCCTACCAAGTATCCTTTTTTGACTGGATGTTCTCTTTGACATTCAATTATCCAAGGTACAAGGTCCTATGCCATTATGTATAGATTTATCTGAGACACATGTGCACAACATAATTCCGAGTGAAGTATCCCAATCAAGGATCCAATGCCCTTTTGGGCTTCAAATCTTACCTAGATTTGTGTTTTCATACATATATTTCACCTCTATATATACTTATAAATATTGCAGGTTCCCAATACCATTTTTCATGCAGCAGAATGATTCCTAACCCAAATCAAACATGTTATTAACCCTAACCATACTTTGTTTCCTCAATCTAACTTTACAGAAAAGCAAGGACAGAGTTGGTCTTATATAGAAATGTAAGAGATCTTCCACCTGCTGAGAACCTCAAAGGTCCATGCAGAAGTGAACCCTGGGGAAGATATAGAAAGCTATGAAGGACCTGAGAGAGCAAAAGATATCTTTCATGACAAAAAAAAAAAAAAACAGGTCAGGATGAAGGGGTGTGTCTGAAGCAGTCTATCGCTTCTTAATGTAGAGAAGATGGACCAAACCAGGCCTGTGTGTAGAGCTGTTCACGGGTGCCTATGTTTGATATACCATTCTTACTTGTGAAAGTGTCACAGGAAGTAGGGGCAGCCTCCATCTATTGGGACACTTGGAAGCAACTGTTAGGACTAAGAGGTTGCCAAGGCAGTGACCTCATTCAGTTCCTGAAGGAAGTGACCTATATCATTTTCTTGGTGATGGAACTCTCTGAACTTGGGATCCAGGATGCCAGGCACCCAGAGGCATTCCCAGTCACAGTCCCAGTGGCCACACATGTTTGGATTTACCAAGGACAGAATCGGTCTTTCTTGGTAACTACTGATGTGAGGATGGCCAAATTCCAGGAGAGCTCTGAAGAGGGGTCTTTCCTGAGAAAGCAGGTAGTGTCTCACTACTGAACTGAAACCCACAGTGCCTCCAACTTCATCCATGAAAAATGGCTAGATAAATACAATAAAATTTTTTAAATTCCCTTAACCAGGTGGCACTGGAGAACCTTTGGATGTCTTTTTCCTGGTCATGAGTGTACAAGAGAATGCCATGATTGACGGTATTTCATGAAAATGGTGTAGAACAAAGATGCCAGTAAGTTGGACCCTGCTGAGTAGTGGGCCTTTTGCAGTGGTGGGCAGGTGTGTGATAATACAGCTGTGGTGTGGCCAGGAGGATTTTCCATTGCCTTCAAAATGGCTTGTGACTGATATGGTGCAGCCAGCAGACCCTTCTTGTTATATGGAGAGGTTTCCGGGCAAAGTTCAGAGTCAGATTTCTATGGACAAAGGGGCAAGCTTTGTGAGATAGAAGCCTCGTTGTTGCATTCTCCTGCAGACCCTGACCCACCACAAGTGACAGAACTCCCTCTAATACTGGGTCCCAGTTGAACTCATTGTATTTCATGAAGCAAATACCAAACTCCCAGTGCAGCAGCAAGAAACACCACGAAAAGTGGAGGATTACCAAATGGCTTCACAGTTCACACGGGGAGACACTTAGCACCAAGTGGCCACAGTTTACCTACAAATAGAATATTCAGCACTGCTGCCTCATGTTCATTAGAATACAAGAAACCATGTCCTCCAGGTCACGTAGATGCAGACCCAGCTTTTATGGTGTCACTAGAAAGGAAGCTAAATCTCCTTGCAACAACATATATTTCAAGTGCCCAAACTCAGAGGAAGTTTCTCAAGAAGTCTTTAGGCCGGCAGAGCTCCATGTTTTTGGAGTGTTTACCTGTTAGACCAGGACGCTAGAAAAGACCACTGACTCAAATTAAAATCAAATAAAATTAAGCTTATTATTTCCACCGGCCATGCTGCCTCTCCCTCCCAAAACGAAGGGAACAAGACAGCAACCCCAGCTTTCCTACAGCCCAGCTTTATAGCCCAGAAAGTTACACAAAAGGGGGGTTACAGATAACAGAACTCTGATAAACATCACACTAAAGGTAGTTTACAATTTTTTTGCTGTCCCTACATGAGAATTCATGAGGACCATTAGAGCCTCAGAGAGGGTTGTTTTCTTGCCAGAGAAGGCAAATATTTATGATGTGTCACTAAAGTTTCAGAGAGGGCTGCTATCTGGTCAGAGAGCCAGGCATGTGTGAGTTCAAGGCGCGGGCAGGCATTCCACGCAGGTTCAGAATTTGAAGTAATTAATGGTAAAGCCAAAATTATATTTTCATGGCTTTGTGGCATGATGGCTCCCAATTTTAATAAAAGATCAGGTTGGGTGTACAATTCCCCCCTTTTCTCTGTGTCCCTTTCAAATCTTTGATAGATTATGGGAAGAGCACTGAGGAAATTTTAATCCCTCAGGTAAGAGTCTCCAAATTTTTAGAACTCACCCAAAACCGATCTCGCTGATTTTACCCTTCTTAATTACTTATATTGATAGTCTATTTATCTTTCTCTCCATTGTTGTAAGAAGAGTGGCATCACTAATTTTTTCTTCTTCTGTCCTGAGACAGGGTGACGTGAGTGGGCTCGGCGTGAGGGACATGAGTTGCCTATTAGAAGTCAGTTGAGAGACATGAGTTGCCTTTTAGAAGTCAGTTCGGTTTGAAGTCAGGTTGGGGAAGAACAGGTTGTAAAGTCATCTGTGAATGGGTTCTTCTATGAGTGAAATAAAAACCATGAGTACTGGATAAATGTTGCAGCAGCTAGAACATGTCACTGTATAGAAATTCCCTCAATAGTCTTTAATATCCCCAGTTATCAGGACTGTCAACTTAATATTTAACTTTAAGTGTTACAGTTGGCCCTCCCAATAAGACACAGTTTAATAATTTAATATCATCTGATCTTGTAAAAATCCTTTTACTAGTATGACCTCTGCGTCTAATAGAGAAACCTTTAATTCTGTTACTCAGGGCTGGATAATCGTACTAGCAAACACCAAGCCTCCCTGTGTAGGTTAGGAATATCTGTAGGTCTTAAACTGAAAACTTCTGCCTGTGGCAGCTCTTCTTGATAGTCTCTTTTTATAAGTATTAGGCATTCCTGTGTGAGAATCCTTCTTTGTAGCCTCCAGTCTTACTTGTTTTGGGAGGATAAGATAAAGTGCATACCTTAAAATTTTATTATTATTATTATTATTATTATTATTATTATTTAATATGCCCAGGAGTGGCTGTATTTTGGTCTTAACTGTCTTTGCTAAGTGTTTAAGATGAAGCAGTCAAACTGACTTTTGTTTCTATCTATTGTTAACAGTCAGCTGAGGTTTTGTGGGAATCAATTCTGGGGAAACTTGAGAGGAGATTCTCAGTTCTGCTAGTGCCATTTGCGCTAGGTGGGTCCAGGTCTTGCTTGACCATTTGGCTTCCCTCAGAAGCATCAGGGATGTCTCCTTTCTCTGATGACTCTCCTCTTTGTAACAAATGCACTGATTGGCTTTCTGTTCTCCAGTGGTCTCATTAATCTCCCTGATCAGGAGGTTATGTGGCTCAGAGTTGCAAAGCTCTTTAGAGAAGTCCCCTGTTCCCTGGATTCAGACTGACTCAGAGGGCAAGAGCCAAATATTGGTTTTCTTGGCCCTTTTCATTTAACATTAATTTTAAATCCTAATCTTAAACATCCAGCAAATAAATTTTAACAGCCTTATATTAAGAGTACTGGGCTTTAATGTCTATAACTTTATAATTACCTTTTTATTAATTGGGATCTGTATTATTCTGTCTGTATTGTAGTTGATGACTTATTATCTTGAATAAACCCATGTTGTGTTCTTAAAGCAACGCATTTGTAAAACACTAACAGGGAATCTTTAGATCACTTATAAGAAAATTTCAAACTAAAATTAACAAAAGTAAAAATACTTAGTTCGTGTAATATCTTCCCTGAATTTTTTGGCTGAGTTATACATTATATCACCTGTTTGAGATCCTAGTAATATTGACAATAAAAAAAACTTTTTAACATAACTTTAAAGAAATATTATCTGACCTACATGTTTCATAGTCATTCTCACATGTAGTAAGATGGGACACGCAGCCTTATCTCAGGTAAGGCAGGGCTCTTTATAAATCTTAAGTACTTTAATTCTAAAGCTGATCTTTATTTTTAAATATCTTTTGACAAAGTTTACATAAATTGTTTGAGGTCACATGAACATTAGCTAACACCATATGATATCACATTTAAAACATGAATTAAAGAAATGCTGAAAGTTTTTAACCTTTACAAAGATTAGGCTCTAATTAACTTAAAAATACATTTAAATTGTTCCCCAATGTAAAAAGTAACATAAAAATTTACATATCTTATTGATAACAGGTAAATAAATACACAATATATTTTTTACCACACAACTTCAGAGCACCAGCTTGATATAATGCTCTTTTAAGGTTTCTACCTTACAGACTTGCATACCTGTAAGATATGAAAACATTAATAGCATAACAATTACATTTATGTTTCTACATTAATCAAGTTTGGCTTTTAAAGAAATGGCAGTACAGTGCTCTAAAATAACAGTTCTTATTTAATCAGTTGTTTAATTTTTATGGTTGCTTGCTCTAGAAAACATAAATCTTAATAAACTCAATGTTATGGGTAAACTTATGTTTTAAGAAATTTTTGCCTCATTAACACATGACTGATTTTTACAATCTTATACAGAGTTTACTAAAAAAATACAGATCTTAGTAAATCAATCAGATATCTAACTAAAGTACTCATGAATGAGTAATCCCATATCAAATTTACTTTACTTATTTATCAAAAAGTTAGAGAAACGTATTGAACAGTGTAAACCATTTTTATGTTGAAGGAAAGGTACTAGAGCCAAGGCATATTAGACATTTTGTAGATGTTAATATTTTGTTAGATGTTTGAACACCTAGAAAACTTTGTAAGCTTAAATTTAAAGACATTTGTTTTTATCTCTTTATCCAATTTAAATTGAAACATTTAAATCACGTGAATTAAAGATCTTTGGATCCACTTTTTAAAATTTGTTTTTATGAGCGCTTTTTTTTATGAGCGCTCCTTATATATGTTAATTTATGTATCATATATATGATATACGGACATATGTATATATAGACAAACAACACATAACAAAATTGTGCACACATAATAATAGTAAAGGCCTCGTAGCATTTCGCAGGTGAAATCTTTATTGCAATGTTTCAAGAAGTCCACAGTTGGTCAAAGATAGAACTGATCAGAAAAACATTAACCTAGGTCTGTATGCTCAAAATCATGAGGTCAAAAAACATAAAGTATCTCAGAAAAAAATAAGAGTCCTAGAAAAAATGACTTGCCAGTAATTAGAAAATACCATACAATTTACCTTTTTTTCCCTTAGATCTCAAATCAGTCTCCTACAAAGCTTGCAGGCTTCTTTCATTTGCATTTCAACATAAGTCATGGCTGAGGTCTGGAAGGAGCAGGAAAAAAACTGCTATTCTGAACAGACATCTCAGGACTAAGGCATTTTAACCATAATTTTCAGGTTCGGATGTTGAAAATTATGATACAAGTTTAAGATACAATTCACAAAATTTTATATCTTTACATCTTGTTTGGTCAACAGACACCATACTATGATTTACTATCCATGTCCAAATTAATGCACTGGTACACACAGTGACATTTTCCCAGGCTACCCAATTCAAAATTGGTGAAAAAAAAAGACTCTATGATTGGGAAGTTTCTTGCCAACTTGGAAGTAGAGTTCTTCAGTTATCCATTGTAAGTATTTAAGTTCTCTGGCATGGATTATCTGAAATCATAAACTAAACAATTACCTAAACCCGACTTTTAACTGCAAGATTGTGCAATGCTTCAAAAACCCATTCAGATACCAGATTGTTAAAATAAAACATCATCATTTCGACACACATTCAGCTAAGATCATTCCCAAAAAACAATTTATAATATCAACACATTATTGCACATGCCTTAAAGGGCCAGAAACAAAGACACAACACAGACCAAAAGGAGGTCCAGACTATGGCTGTCAGAGAGAACCCTTTAAACCAGAGCAGATAAGAGAAAAATCTCGTACACCAGTGGGACCATAGCTGTCCCCACAAGGGGACCAGATGTTTTCACAGAGGGGCAACCTGAAATGTAAAATAAAGTGTCTCCATGGTGATTTTACTGCATTTAGTGTCCCCTTTTTCTTTTTCTCTTTTTTTAACAAGACAGAGGTGGCATAATCCTTACAGTGCAGGGAAGGAAGGAGGTAATTCCCTGAATCAACAGGGCTTTGGCAGCTGCTGGGAGTCCCTCAGTTTCTCCTTTTACATACAGGATTAGCTCCTCTGATTCAGTTCCACACCAAGCATGCTCTATCTCCTAACATTTCAGTAGATAGGTCTCACAAAGTTCCGGGGCGGAGGGGGGGTACAAGATTTGTAACTTAAAGTTTGGTTCCTGACTTTGAAGCCAATTAATACCAATTTAATAATGAGGACTGGGTTTTGAGAAAAAGAAAAAAGGAGGTTTATTGCTTGGCTAACAAAGGAGAAACACAGGGGACTCTGCCAAAGTTGTGACTCTCTTTATCTGGAGGGACAAGGGGTTTTAAAGGAGTTTCACTTGTTAACCTGGGAGATACTCTGTTCTTAGGTCCCCAGCAGGCATTTCCCTCTGCAATGGGTGTGCTCCAGGCAGCCAGCTAGGGGCTTCTATCATCCTGCTTCGCAAAGGGGGATAAAGTTCATTGCAGTTCCTTAAAACACAGTCCAAAGGGGTGTCAGGCTTCCTCTCTTTATTTCTGATTTTCATGTCCAATATACTTAAGTTTTTACCACCAAAATCACACAACAAAACGAACAAAAACAAACAAACAAAAAAACAAAAAATAGAACACAGAACACAAATAAACAGAAACCCGGTGGCTAAACACAGAAACAGAGGAACAGTGCAACATCTTGCTAAAGCTCCAGGGTAGGAGCGCGTGCGTGCTCATCGGCACCTCTCTACAGTTCCAGAGGAATTCCCTACAGAACAGAACAGAGGACAGAATGATTCTCGTTACTGTTCTGCACAGAAGTATATGTGAGCCTCCCCGTGCCACATCTCTGTCATCAGAAGAGATCTCCCTTAACTGGATATCAGATGTTATAAAGGAGCCACTTACCTATGGAGGCCTCCTCCATCAGGTGCTTGCTAATAGTTTTAGTGCAGAGGTTCACTGTAGTGCTCCCTGGACTAAAGGCTCTTTTCCAAATATAAAGAAGATGGACCAAATCAGGCCTTCGTGGAGAGCGGTTCCTTGGTGCCTATGGTTGATATACCATTCTAATTTGTGAAAGTGCCACAGAAAAGAGGGTAAGCCTCCTTCTCATGGTATGCTTGAAAGCAACTGTTTGGATAAAGTGGTTGCCAAGGCAGAGACCTAATTCAGCTGAAGGATGAGACCTCACCTCAATCCCTTGGTAATGGAACTCTCTGAACTTGGGATCCAGGAAGCCAGGCACACAGAGTCAGTCTCAGTCCCAGTCCCAGTGTCTCACTTGCTTCAATTTAGCAAGGACAGAGTCAGTCTTTCTTGGTTCCTACTGATGTGAGGATGGCCAAATGCCAGGAGTTCTCTGAAGAGGGGCCTTTCCTGAAAAAGCAGGTAGTGGCTCACAGCTGGCTCCTGAACACTTCACAAAGTTGGACAAGGAGACCAGATCTGAGACAGGACACGCCATATTGTGGGAACATAGTATGGCCCAGCAGTCAGAGGATACTCTGGAGAGTGAGAGACCTACTTGGGGAAGGAGGTGCCTTTGTGGGTGTAGATGTGTGTTTGTGGTTTTGTCTCATGTTCTGAGAATAGGCAGGAAAGTCGGTTTGTTTGGTTTGGAGTGAACTGTTTCTAGTAAGTTGTTTCACAAGGCGAGTGTTTCTATGTCTGTGTATCCCACATTGTCCGTGCTTGTAGACATTAGAAAAGAGAATGCATCAATGGATGTTTCCTGTCAAGTAGAAAGCTTCCCAGCATTCATCCTGCCCAATTTATGAATGCACTAGGGCTTGCCTTATCGATGGGCAACACCTGCTATTTTCCTAAGTTCCTGTTTTCTTCCTGAAATCTAGCCACTCTCCAGAATAGGTTCATGCATTTGCATCCAGGATATGTACCACCTCCAACCACTGTGACATGGACATGTACTGGATAGCTGAAGAGAATGGCAACCATCTCAGAAATGTCAGATATCAGTGTGACCCGGAAAGTCTCAGTAGAGAAACACTGCAAAGGGCCTTTTGATTACCTATTGTTCTGTTGCCCTGAATGTCAGGAAGTTCTTTGCCTCAGGCCACGCTTTTGTGAAGCCTGAAAACAGTTTTCAAATGGAAATGAATGGGCATCACCTGTGGCTCTTTGCTTAAGTGCGTTGTAAAGGGATGTGTCTGAATCAGCCTCTTGGCCCTGTGTGAGCCTGTGGCTTAGATTATCAGCACCTGATGGGTCTAAAGAAAGATCCCATGTGTGGATCCATAATCAAAATGGCCAAAAAATCAGTCATTGTTGATGAAGTCTCTCGCATTCCTCTGTAAGGTTCCTGACCTCCATCAAGTGAGAAAAGGGATCCATTGGGTCAATTGAGTTCTTCAAAGCCCTGCAGATGCTAGCCCATAGGTTCTTGGGTTTTCTTATGAATCCAATTCAAATAAAGACTCTAAACCCCACAGACAGTAGGCCTCAAATTGAAGAACAGAGCTGTATTAATGGCAGGCATATTTGATCACTCCTGGTTCACAGGAAGGGTGTCCAGGCCACTCTGACTTTTGGCAAATGAGGGGAAAGGGAGATTATTTGGGACACTGTCTTGTGCTGCGCCTCTCATGGAATCCTCCTGCCAGAAGTTATGATGAATGTCTATTTGGAAGAAGATGAGTGCCATTTGGGAGTGTTTTGGTTTTAATTGTGGGCATTTGTGTGGCGGTTGGTAGAGATAATTGGGTCCACCTTGTCTTGAATTTTGGTGTGATTCCCCTTAGAGACTGTGTTTTGGAACTGACCTCTGAGAAGGTACAAGGTCCTGTGTCATTGTATATCCATAATTCTAGGACATCTCTACGGAATGTAATTCAAAGCTAAGTATACCAATCAAGGACCAAATGAACTTCTGGGCTTCAAATCTTACCTAGATTTCTGTTTTCATACTTATATTGAAAGGTTAATAAAATAGGTACTTGTCACGTCCTGTTTTTCTGTATGCTTAATAAAACACTGTTGAAATCTTGAGAACTGTTTGCTCTTCTTGTTCCCAGAATGTGCTGCCCCCAACTGCCAAACTGCAGAATGTACTCCATCAACCATTTGCACGCAAACCGCCCACTCGCCCTTAACCATCAATAAACTTCACTCCCTGCCCTCTCCAAGGAAAATATATAAGCACTTCTTAAGCTGTTCTCAGGGCTCTCTGCTCTATTCAACTGATCTCTGAGCCCTTGCATGCCGGACTCCCAATAAACCCTTTGAGGTTGCATTAGACAGTCTCTTGGTGGTCTCTTTCATCGATGCTCACCCGACCTTTACTTCTGGTGGCCCCAGCGAGATCCGGAAGCTGCAGATGAAAGACCCCCAATGGGCTCCTCTGGGGGTAAATAAGGCCCCTCTTTCTGGTTTCAGGATTCAGGTTAGGGTTTGACAAAATGGCTATTGGTAAAGAGCGTGAGCTCTCTCCCACGGTGGCTGACACACATGTCACAGAGCCACAGGCCATGTTCCTGTGGGATGGACTCGGGAAATCGAGTAACCATAGTCTCCTCGACTCAGTGATATTTTCTTTCAGATTTGGAATTGGCAGCCCATCAGGATTTGCCCGCTACTCAGTCCTGGTCTCAGTATTGGACGTCCATTGTCTGTCTTTATTGTCTTGTCTTGTCTGTGTCGTGTGTCTTTGCTTTCACTGTCTGTGTATATTTCATTATGGGACAGAGCACTTCAATGCCTCTGTCCCTGACCCTTAATCACTGGACCAAAGTCTGCTTAAGGGCTCAGATTCTTTCTTTTTCATTAAAACACCAGACCTGGCAGATTCTGTGTCTCAGAATAACCCACCTTTGTAGTCGGATGGCCCCTAGAAAGATGTTTCTACTTCACACTAATTTGAAAAGTCTGAGATATTGTCTTTCAGCCGGGGCCACATAGCCATCCAGATCAATAGCCATATATCTTAACTTGTCAGGACCTCTGCAAATCTCCTCCTCCATGGGTGAAGCCTTTCCTTGTCCCTGCACCCACTCCTACTCCTTCCCCTATGATTCTATCTCTCAAACTCTCTGCTCCTCAACCTCCACCCTCTGTTCTCCCTGAGTCTCAAGACTCTACTCGTCCTTATCCTCTGCCCTTGTCCCCCAACCCCCAAAACCCTGTAAGTAATTCCCCTGCTGCTTACTCAGCCTCTCCACCATTCGAGGAAGCCAGGATGGCCCAGTACCCTCCAGATGACTGTCCAATGGCACACACAGCCCCTCCTTCCCTAGAGGAAGCTGGCCCGGCTAAAAAAACTCAGAGAACTCGCCAACGTTTTCACACCTGCCTACTTGGGATGACTGCCAACAACTCCTAGGGACTCTCTTCATGACAGAGGAATGAGAGGAAAAACCTCCTGGAAGCTAGAAAAAAATATCCTCGGACTTGATGGGTGACCAACACAACTTCCCAACATAATCAAAGCCGGCTTCCCCTTAAACCAACCCAAGTGAGACCCCAACACCTTTGAAGATAGGGAGCATATGTCCAATTATTGCCAGGCTCTAATTGCGGGTATCCAAGGGGCCGCTAGGTGACCAACTAATTTGGCCATGGTAAGAGAAATTATTAAAAGGCCTGATGAATCTACCTCTATGTTTCTAGAGAGAATTATGGAGGCATATAAGAGATATACTCCTTTCGATCCTCAGGCAGCAGATCAAAAGGCATCTGTCATGATGGCCTTAATTGGCGAAGCTGCCATGGATATTAAAAAAAAAAAGTTAAAAGAGAGATTTAGTCAGAGAAGCCAAAAAAATATACTATAAAAGGGAAACAGGGAAAAAGAAAGGGAGCAAAGGGATGATGAGAGAAGCAAAAGAAAGACTAAGGCATTGACTTAGATCCTGGTCACAACCAGAAAGAGGCTAGAAATTAAGACATAAGGTGACAGAAAGGGATACCTGGGCCTGTGCCAGAGGCCAGCCCTGGCCTCAGATCAATGTGCCTACCGTAAAAAAAAGGACACTGGGCCAAAGAGTGCCCTATAAAGAGACAGACACGCCAGCCAGCCATTCTGACTCTGGAGGATGACTAAGAAAGTTGGGGCTCAGATTTCTTCCCCTAGCTCAGGGTAACTTTTGAAGAGTAGGGGACCCCAGTAAACTTTGAAATGAATACAGCAGCAGTATACTCAGCCCTTAGGGCCCCATTGGGCCGTCTATCAAATAAAAGGTCTGTAGTTCAAAGGGCTAATGGCAGTAAATATCGGGCTTAGACTACTAAGAGGACCATGGACCTGGGGAAAGGAAAAATCCATCACTCCTTCCTAGTAATCCCAGAATGCCCGCACCCATTGATGGGCAGAGATCTGCTCACCAAGCTCTGGGCCAAAATAACTTTTAACTCTGAAAGCCCCCAAAAGAAATTTCTAAATCCTTCAGTAAAAACTCCTATAGTCACGGCTGTAACTATATTAGTAGAAGATAAACATCCACTCTTCACACCCCCCAAGACTGATCAAACAGGCAAGCTACCGCAGAAATGGATAACAGATTACCCAGATGCCTGGGCAAAAACTGCTGTGTTAGGCCTGGCTGTGAAACAACCTCCAATAACAGTGGAGTTAAAAACCTCAGTCTCCCCAATCAATGTCAAATAATATCTTCTAAGCATAAAAAGCTAAAGATGGGATAAGGCCCTATATTCAGAAATATCTGGCCTTAGGGGTCCTAAGGCCCTGTCAATTGACCTGGAACACTCCCCTGTTATTAGAAGAAAAAGCCAGGAACCGGGGACTATCAACCTGTTAAAGACCAAAGAGAGATCAACAACAGAGTGCAGGACATTCACCCCACAGTACCTAATCTGTTCAAACTGCTTAGCACTCTGAACCCTGAGCAGAAATGGAATACTGTTCTGGACTTAAAAGAAGCTTTCTTTTGCTTGCCTCTGCATAAAGATAGTCAGTTGCTGTTTGCTTTTGGGTGGGTAGACCCAGAAACCAGAAAGTATAGTCAACTAACTTGGACTAGACTCCCAGAGGGGTTCAAAAACTCCCCCACTCTCTTTGATGAAGCCCTCCACAGAGATCTCAACAATTTCAGAACTACACACCCCGAAGTCACCCAGCTTCAATACGTGGATCACCTGCTACTGGCATCCAACACCAAGGAAAACTGAACTGGGACCCAAGCACTATTATCGGAGCTTGCTCAACTCGGGTATAGAGCTTCTGCCAAAATTGCCCAATTTGCCAGCAAGAAGTAATCTTCCATGACTATTTCCTCAGGGGCGGTAAATGATGGCTCACTGAGCCCAGAAAACAAACCGTTGAGCAGATACCAACCCCATCTTACAGCAGACAACTAAGAGAGTTTCTTGGGATTGCTGGGTTTTGCAGGTTATGGATAAATGGGTTCGCGTCCTTAGCTGCTCCTTTATACCCGCTGTAAAAGGGAGATGCCCAATTCCAATGGACCCCTGAGTAACAGGAAGTTTTAGATAACATCTAAGGACACTGACACTGAACGCCTCAACTTTACTGAGCTCAGCCTGCAATTACAGAAAGCCCTACACTAAGTTAAAAATGTACGTCAACTCACTCACCTTGGTTCAAAGAAACTGCAGGCACTCCTGTAGGATTAAGAACAGAGTTTTCCACTAACCAACACACAGCGAAAGAAAAAAACTGAACCGGTAACAAAAGCCTGTTGGGTCAATCAATTGTTTAATGCTTACCCTTCCAAGTTTCTTAGAGGAAAGCACCTATGAGGAACCAGACCAGGACAATTCTGGGAAGTGGACATTACTGAAATTAAGCAATCAAGGTATGGACTTAAATATCTCCTAGTCTTTGTAGATACATTTTCAGGATGGATTGAAGCCTTACACACACACACAGAAAAAAAAAAAAAAAAACAACGGCCCAAATGGTTCTCAAGAAGATCCTGGAAGATATTTTTCCAAGATATGGTCTGTTTAAGGTAATAGGGTCTGATAATGGACTTGTGTTCATGGCCCAGGTAAGTCACGTGTGGATTAATTGTAAGTTACATTATGCTTATATACCCCAGAGCTCAGGAGAGGTAGAAAAAATAAATAGAACCATTAAAGAGACCTTAACAAAATTAAGCTTAGAGACTGGCATAAAAGATTGGACTATGCTCCTGCCTTATGCACTGTTTCATGTGAGAAATACTCCCTCAGTTTCTTTGTGTAACCTCACCCCCTATGAAATTCTCTATGATGCCCATCATCCAGTAAGGGACCTAATCCCCAACTCTAAGGCCTAACAATCCCTTCCACACCCCTTGCTTGACAGACTTAAAGCCATTGAAAGAACTCAGTGATAACTGTGGAAACAGCTGGCCACTGCCTACCAACCTGGGGACGAGGGGATTCCACATCAATATCAAGTAAGAGACTTCGTCTACATAAGACAACATCAGGTGTCATTCCTAGAACCCCGCTGGAAAGGAACATACCAGGTGCTACTTATAACACCTACAGTGGTAAAAGTAGACAGAATCACTTTTTGGATCCATGCCTCTCATCTAAAGCCTTCGCTGTGTCCAGACTCTGGTTGGAAACTGGAAAAGACTGGTAACCATTTCAAATTTCGTATTCGCTATGTGGACAAGACTGTAGACTCTCAACTTGGCCACCAGTACTCCTAACCCTCATCAGCCTGTTCAGCAGTGAAGGCTGATCTCAAATCCTACTAGACAAGAAGTATGGTATATCTCGCATACAGCCCCCTTAGGGACCTGGTGGCTATCTCTCCACCCAGACATTTTTCAGCTTGGTATACGTCTTTCCTATTGAGATAACCCTGATGAAGAGGATCCCACTAAAGTTTCATTAAATCCCTTCCGTTCCATTGATAATTGAAACAAACATTATGGATGCACAGAAACGCGAGCCAGATTCAGGTTGGCTAGCCTAGATTACGATGTATGCCCGGCGGACTATCAAAGCCACAAACAGCCATGGCTGTGTGGGGGAAAAGCCAACTTCTTGTGTAACTCATGGGGATGTGAGCATACCGGGGCTGCCTGGTGGAACCCAAACTCCTCATCACATTCAGTACACAGCATTGGCCATATTACCAATTAGACAACCAAAAGCTATGGCCCCCAGAGGGTTCTCTAGATCCTCAAATTCTGCGTGACATTTTTAACTTCGGCAAGTGCTCAAAAGGGGAAAATTCCCCTATGCGGAATCCTTTTCCCTCCTTCACTCACATCCTGTACTATGCTTCTCCAATAGTTCCTCACCCTCAGTCTTCTGTTCTAGAGTCTCTGCTGTCACTCCCACCTCAGCAACGTGATTTCTCACCTCCAATTACTAGATCAAAAACCCAAACTTCTGCCAGTTCTCAGACCATTGCCCCCTTGCTGAGGTAGCAGGTACCGAGGTACCCCTCCACTCACTCACTCCTCTCTTTTTCTGTCTGTGCCTGCTCTAGGTCCCACCAAGTCCTCTAAGAAGCTAAACCAAAGCTCAAACCAGCTGAGAATAGCCCTCAGACCCCTCTCCAAGATGTAATAAAAATGGCCTTTAAAGTTGCTTTGTCATCAGTGAAAACAGGTTTCTAAAAATTTAAAGTCCCTCAGGGGTTTTTGGAATACTCACTCCCATCTTCACCTCTGCTCTACCTGTTCTACTGCTCAAGTTTTATTCTAGGAAAATCCCAAACCCCTTTTCCATTATTCTTTTGCATCTCATCTTCCTCATTCTCAGGTCCACGAAGCTGCTCTCAGCCTCGCCTTCCCAGTCTTCCCCCTCTGTACCAGGTCCATAGATATGTCTTAAATAACCTTCTCCAGAAGTCTTCACCGAGGCTTACATTAGGTCTTTCAGCAAAAGAGTCCCTCTGAAAGAGTTCAATGTAGATAAACTTCCACTTTTCGTGTTGCCCTGTTCTACTTGGCCACTGGCTGGAAAAATCACCACCCCTAAGCTTGACACCGCCTTACTAGGTTTTCACAAAATATGTGAACAAAGCCTCTGGCCTTGAGCTGGGGCTTCACAGAGATGACTACATTTCTAAGATAAAAAAGTTACCAACTGGGCTTCATGGTGACAGCTGGCAGGGAGAAAAAAAGAGACAAAAAAGCTCTCCCTTTCCAAGGTGTCCTTGAAAAGTTAACTTGCCCAGAACAGAGGAACAAAAACAGAAACAAAAACTGATTTTTGTGAATTTCTACAGACTGTGAACTTCTGATCCACTTCCCTTACATGTTGGGTACAAATTCTAAAACTACCAAAACTTGGGGTTCAGGGGATTAATTGATTACAACCGAAGCAATGCCCTCTAAATCCGGATGCAACCAAATAAGGCTGTTTTCCTGTGTTTGGTGCTATCTTAGGTCCCTTTCCTTGTCCATCCCTACAACAGTATAATTCTATACACTTTAACATTATTTATGTTTTCATAAAATGGTCAATATATGTGATTTATTATGTAATGATGCAGATGTTTTCCAGAGTTCTCTATCATGACGTAGGTTCATTTAAAGATCAAATAGGGGGGCATACAACCCGGTTCTAGGGGGAACCTGTATCCCTCACTTTAGCCATCCTATTAGAAATAATAGTTGCTTAAGGGGTGGGCTAGTCCATGAGACACAACAAAGACACAATTAGAAGCAGAAATAGGCCAAACCTTAAAGACATTAAAAACCGACATCACAGCTTTACAGGAATTTTAACCTCTCTCTTTCTGAAGTTGTTTTACAAAGCAGGCGAGTGTTGGACCACCTCTTCATGAGAGAAAGGTGCCTTTTTGCTTGCATTGAGGGAAGAATGTTGTTTTTGTGCCGACAATACTGGAGTTGTAAAAGAATCTATGAATAAATTAAGAAAACGACTTGAAGAGTGTCAAAGAGAGACAGAGGCCCCAAAAGGGAGGTTTGAGTCTTGGTTCACATAGTGACCTGATTAACTGCGCTTTTATCTGCCATATCCGGTCCATTAAAATTCCTCATATTATTGCTAACTATAGGACCCTGTTTGCTCAACCGTATAGTTTTCTTTCTAAACCAAATCGAACCTGTTATTAATCCTAACCATACACTGTTCTCTCAATCTAATTTTACAGAAGAGCAGGGACAGAATTGGTATTAAAATACAGGAAAATAGAGGATCTTCCACCTGCTGAAAACCTCAAAGGTCCACGTAGAAATGATCCCTGGAGAAGATGTAGGCAAGTATGAAGGACCTGAGAGAGCAAAAGTCTTCCATGGCAAACAACCTGCTCAGGATGAAGGGATGTGTCTGAATCAGCCACTCTCTTCTTAATGTAGAGAAGATGGACCAAAGCAGGCATGTGTTGAGAGCTGCTCCTGCATGCCTATGGTTGACATACCTCTCTGACCTGTGAAAGTGTCACAGGAAGTAGGAGCAGCCTCCCTCTCATGGGAACCTTGGAAGCAACTGTTAGGACAAAGTTGTTGCCAAGGCAGTGACCTCATTCAGTTCCAAAATTAAGTGACTTCACCTAACTTCCTTGGTGATGGAACTCTCTGAACTTGGAATCCAGGAAGCCAGGCACCCAGAGCCAGTCCCAGTCCCAGTCCCAGTGGTCAAACTTATTTTGATTTACCAAGGACAGACTCAGTCTTTCTTGGGACCTACTGATGTAAGGATGGCCAAATGCAAGGAAAGCTATGAAGAGGGGCCTTTCCTGAGAAAGCACGCAGTGGCTCACCGCTGGCTCCTGACAACTTCACAGAGTTGGCCAAAAGACCAGATTTGAGACAGAACAGGCTATTTCCAGGGAACATAATAAGGCCCACCAGACAGAGGACACTCCGGATAGTCACAGACCTACTTGGGGGAAGGAGGTGCCTTTGTGGTGTGGGTGTGGGTTTGCGGTTTTGTCTCATGTTCTGAGAATAGGTATGAAAGGCGGTTTGTTTTGTTTGGAGTGAACTGTTTCTAGTAAGTCGTTTGACAAGGCGAGAATTTCTATGTCTGTGTATCCCACTGTGTCCGTGGTTGTAGACATTAGAAAACAGAATGCATCAATTAATATGTCCTGTCTAGTAGAAAGCTTCACAGCATTCATCCTAACCTATTTATGAATGGACTGCAGCTTGCCTTATTGATGTGCAACACCTGCTATCTTCCTTAGTTTCTGTTTTATTCCTGAATTCTGGCCACTCTCCAGAATAGGTTCATGGTTTTCTGTTTAAGATATGTACAACCTCGAAGCTCTGTGACATGACCATGTCCTGTATAGCTGAAGGGAATGGTGAGCATCTCAGAAAACTCAGATATCAGTGTGACCAGGAAAGTCTTAGTGGAGAAACCCTGCTTGGGGCCTTTTGTTTACCTACTCTTCTGTTGCCCTGAATGTCAGGAGGTCTTTTCCTCAGTCCACCACTTTGTGAAGCCTGAAGAAAACAGTTTTCAAATGGAAATGAATGGGCATTACCTGTGGCTCTTTGCTTAATTGCTTTGGAAAGGATGTGTCTGAATCAGCTTATTTACCCTGTGTGAGGCTGTGGCTTAGATTCTCAGGTCCTGATGGATCTAAAGAAAGATCCCATGTGTACATCCAAAACCAAAATTGCCAAAAGAGCAGTCCTTGTGGATGAAGTCTCTCTCCTTCCTCTGTAACTTTCCTGACCTCCATCAAGTCAGATTAGGGATCCTTTGGGTCAAATGAGTTCTTCAAAGCCTTGCAGAGTCTAGCCCATAGTTGCTTGGGTTTTCTCAAGACTCCAATTCACATAAAGAATCCAAACCCCACAGTCATTTGGCCTCAAATTGAAGAAGCGGAGCAGTATTAACGGGAGGCCTATTTAATCTCTTCTGGTTCACAAGAAGGGTGTCCAGGCCACCCTGAATTTAGGCAAATTAGGTGCAAAAGAGCTTATTTTGGACACGGTCTTGGGCTATGCCCCTCATGGAAAACTCCAGCCATAGTGGAGTTTATTGTGAGTGTCTATATGGAAGAAGATGGGCGCCACGTTGGAGTGTTTTGGTTTAAATTGTGGTCATTTGGGTGGCGGTTGGAAGAGATGACTTGGTCCACATGTTCTTGAACTCTGGTGTGATTCCCTTAGAGTCTGAGTTCTTCAACTGACCTCAGAGAAGTATTGCCATGAATAGTGTTGAGATTTTTGGAAGCCAGGCATGAGCATCGCCCTTGGAACCTGAGTTCTAGGCCCAGGGTGGCTTTCCACAGAGCACTGAGCCTCTCAGCCAGGATACCACAAATTTTATTCTGAAAGACTTGGCACCCATAGTTGAGAGTCAAAACTCATATGGACCTCACATTGTAGACCTAAATGGGCATAGCATCATATGATCTTTTGGCCACTCTTTGGGAAGCCTTACCTGTGAGTGTTCTCCAGAAATTTCATTGAAATGAGCTTCCTAACCATTTAATGGTTCCTGAAAAAATTGAAACTCACAGTGCCTCCAACTTCATCCTTAAAAAATGGCTAGATAAATACCATGAAATTTTTGAATTTCCCATCACCAGGTGGCACTGGAAAACCTTTTGATGTCCTGTTGCTGATCATGAATATACCAGACAGTGCCTTGATTGACTGGGTTTCATGTAAATGGTGTAGAACAGAGATGCCAGTAAGTTGGACTTTGTTGAGTAGTAGGTTAGAGCAGTGGTGGGCAGGTATGTGATAAAACATCTGTGGTGGGGCCATGTGGATCTTCCATTGGCTTCCAAATGGCTTGTGACTGACATGGTGCAGCCAGCAGAACCTTCCATGTAAAGGCAAGTTGTTATATGGAGAGGTCTCAGGACATTGTTCAGAATCAGGTTGCTATGGTCAAGGGGGCAAGATATGTGGGATAGGATCCTGTTTCTTGTATCCTCCTGCAAAACCTGACCCACCATACATGACAGAACTTCCTCTTGCATTGTGACCCAGTTGAACTCCTTGTATTTTGTGAAGCAAATACCAAACACCCAATGCAGCAGGAAGAAACACCACGAAAATGGAAGATGACCATATGCCTTCACAGTGCACACCGGCACACATTTAGCCCCCAGTGGCCACAGTTTATCTAAAAAGAGAATTCAGCACTGCTGCCTCATGCACATTGGGAAATAAGAAACCATGTCCTCCAGGTCTCATAGATGCAGACCAAGCTTTTATGGTCTCCCTAGAAAGGAAGCTAAAGCTCTTGACAACAACATATTTTTCAAGTGCCCAACCTCACAGGCAGTTTCTCAAGAAGTCTCTAGGCCAGCAGACCTCCATGTTTGTGGAGTTTTTACCCTGTCCCATACTTTTGGAAACTACTCTACCACTTCCAAGGTTGTGAGCTCCTGAGCATATTGCATTCCACAAATTTATTCACAGATTTTCTAAATCTTCTCCTCTAATTGTGTCTTACATGGGGTGAAGGGATTGTCAAGGCATTGTTCTGGTTGAGAGTGGGAATAATTTTGTGTAGCACATATTTACATACACATTGGATTCATTGTTCAATTTTCCATTCGAAATACTGAATCCTTGACACTAACCCATACCCTACTAGACTCTTACTATTAATTCTAATATGATGGAGAAAAATAACCGAAACAGAATAGAAATACTAGCACTTCAGAAGAGGCATGGTGTATAGTTGGTCTTGCCTTTTGCATGATATAGGGTAGGAGTTATAAATCTTCTCAATTTTTTGTTGAAATAGTTCTGCATGTGTTTTTAAAGTTAACACATCTGTGAATTCCTGTCTCCATTTTTCTGTAGCCTATTCAGCACATGTATTTTTATACGCACATATAGAATCCTACCTGGTATCACACGTATATTCTTGAGAGGTGGCTAACTTGGCAGATACAAAGTGTGAGAAGAGATCACTCCTCATTAATACTTTTGGAACTGAAAATTCAGACTATGAGTGAGCTTCTTAGTTCAAGAACATTATACATAAATCCATGTTCAGTAAAATTAATATTTTTGGATCTGTGGATGATATATATTTCACAATGAATTTTAATTGGCATATATATTGCTACTTTTTAATTTCTCTGTGTGTGTTTTGTGTGTGTGTGTGTGTGTGTGTGTGTGTGTGTGTGTGTATATATATATATATATATATATATATATATATATATATATATACTCTCTAGATTTTTCAAAATATAAAATATATGTGTCCTATTATACACTCCCTAAATTCATTCTTGTTCATGTATGTGGTTTTATATTAAAATTTTCATAAGATTATTTTAAAAATATTCATCCACCTGAAATACATATTTGTTTTCTAGTACTAAAAAGTTACTTCAGTGAATGGTGCAAACAAATCCTTATATTTTTACAGTAGCTGACCCACTTTAACATCAATGCAAGTAGATTCCTATGGGACATGATGTGTATTTTGACGTTCATTTATATTAAACACTGGTACATTACTATTTCTGCAGTTTTTGTACATCATAGAATATACATTTCATCCACAATTCACAAATTTAAAGAAATTTGTAACACATTCAATCACTTCCTGCTTCAGAACATATGTATTCCTCCTTGTTTTTGACTGGTCATTTCATGAGACTTCTTTCCAAACACATTATTTTCGATTTCCATAATCAATTTTGAAGCAAAATTCACACACTCTTTATGATAAACCACAACCGTAATATTACCATTAGATGTATTTCTGGTTGGAATGAATGTATATATATCAATATATGATTCCTGTGTATTTTCAGATATCAATTCAATCCATTATTTAAAGTTGGAACAAGTTATATTATTTATTCGCAGTATGGTCTATTCATGCATTATCTCTATATTCATACATACATGGTACACCTATATGTACCTCCAATACTAATTTATACCCCTTCAAAATATTGCTCCAAGAAATGGTGCAAGAAAGACTCATGTCACCTGATCTACATATACGTTTTATCACAGTAATATTCTGGCCACAAAATGCAAAGTCACACTTACGATTGTACCAAAGCCTAAATGGAATGTGAGTATGGGTTATGAAAATCACCCATGTCCACGTTGCCTAATGCTCTCAAATATCAATCCTATTGGTGACTACATATTTGTTACTTCCTAAGATTATATATTCAATCTCAAGCCTGTTGAAAGTGTCTATTGCTATCACTCACTTTATACTTTTCCTGGTTTCCTAATGTCGCTATTGATATCTGCTTTCCTACATATTTTCCCCATTTCATCACTGTGACTGACTCTTCACATGTGCTGACATTTACATTTTCTGTCTACCTGAAAACCTATTGCTAAAGAACTATTTGTCCAAATGCTATACTCACACTTTTTTCTAATCCTACCAACTATCTTCCTAATCCTACCGACTCTCCCTCTTTGAATGGTTGTTCTCCTCAACATTCAATCATCCAAGGTATCAGGTCCTATGCCATTGTGTATAGATTTATCTGAGACATCTGTGCAGAACATAATTAAATGCTAAGTATCCCAATCAAGGACCTAATGCCCTTCTGGGCTTCAAATGTTACCGAGATTTCTGTTTTCATTCATATATTTCACCTATATGATCTTATATATATCGCAGGTTCCCAATACCATTATTCATCCAGCAGAATGATCCTAACCCAAATCAAACATGTTATTAACCGTAACCATACACTGTTCCCTCAATCTAACTTTACAGAATAGCAGGGACAGAGTTGGTCTTACAATACAGGAATGTAGGAGATCTTCAACCTGCAGAGAACCTCAAAGGTCCATGCAGAAATGATCCCTAAAGAAGATGTAGGCAGCTATGAAGGACCTGAGAGTGCGAAAGTCATCTTTCATGACAAAAAAAAAAAAAACAGGTCAGGATGAAGGGATGTGTCTGAAGCAGTCTCTCTCTTCTTAATGTAGAGAAGATAGACCAAACCAGGCTTGTTTGGAGAGCTTTTCCCGGGTGCCTGTGGTTGATATTCCATTCTAGCTTGTGAAAGTGTCATAGGAAGTAGGGGCAGGATCCATCTCAGGGACCCTTGGAAGCAACTGTTAAGACAAAGTGGTTGCCAAGGCAGTGACCTCATTCAGTTCTAGACGAAGTAACCTATGTCACTTTCTTGTTGATGGAACACTCTGAACATGGGATCCAGGAAGCCAGGCACCCTGAGGCAGTCCCAGTCCAAGTCCCAGTGGTCTCAAATGTTTGGATTTAAGAAGGACAGAGTCAGTCTTTCTTGGCAACTAAATTGAAGATGGACAAATGCCAGGAAAGCTCTGAAGAGGGGCTTTACCTGAGAAAACAGGCAGTGGCTCACTGCTGGCTCCTGATAACATCACAGTTTTGGCCAAGGAGACCAGATCTGACATAGCACAGCCCGTTTCGGGGGAACATTGTATGGCCCACCAGTCAGAGGACGCTCTGGATAGTCACAGACCTATTTGGGGAAAGAAGGTGCCTTCGTGGGTGTGTGTGTGTGTGTGTGTTTTTGATTTTGTCTCATGTTTTGAGAATATGTAGGAAAGTCGGTTTGTTTGGTTTGGAGTGGACTGTTTCTAGTAAGTCCTTTGAGAAGGCGAGTGTTTCTATGTCTGGATATCCCACTGTGTCCTTGGTTGTAGACAATAGAAAAGAGAATGCATCAATAGATGTGTCCTGTCTAGTAGAAATCTTCGCAGAATTCATCCTGTCCAATTTATGAATGGACTGCAGGTTACCTTATGGATGGCCAACACCTACTACCTTCCTACATTCGTGATTTCTTCCTGAATTCTGGCCACTCTCCGATAGGCTCATGGTTTTGTGTTCAAGATATGTATCTCCTCCACAATCTGGGACATGGCCATGTACTGGATAGCTGAAGAGAATGGTGAATATCTCAGAAACTCAGATATCAGTGTGACCAGGAAAGTCTCAGTGGAGAAAATCTGCTTTGGGATTTTGCTTACCTATTGTTCTGTTGCCCTGAATGTAAGGAAGGTCTTTGCCTAAGGCCCCACATTTCCAATGCCTGAAAAAAACAGTTTTCAAATGGAAATAAATGGGCATCACCTGTGGCTCCTGGCTTAATTGCTTTGCAAAGGGATATGTCTGAATCAGCCTCTCAGTGAGGTTTGAGATTATCGCTTAGATTCTCAGAACCTGATGGATCTAAAGAAAGATCCCATGTGTGCATCCAAATCCAAAATGGCCAAAAGAGAAGTCATTGTGATGAAGTCTCTTGCCTTCCTCTGTAAGGTTCCTGATCTCCATCAAGTGATAACAGGGATCTTTGGGTCAACTGAGTTCTTCAAGCCCTGCAGAGGCTAGCCCATAGGTGCTTGGGTTTTCTTATGACTGCAAATCACATAAAGAAACTATACCCGACAGTCAGTATGCCTCAAATTGGAAAAGTGGAACAGTATTAATGGCATGCCTCTTTGATCAGTCCTGGTTCACATGAACGTTGTCCAGGAAACACTGACTTTAGACAAATGAAGGGCAAGGGAGCTTATTTTGACATTGTCTTGGGCTGTGTGCCTCATAAAAACTTCCAGCCAAGGTTATGATGAGTGACTATATGGAAGAAAATGAGGGCCATGTGGGAGTGTTTTGGTTTTAATTCTGGCCATTGGTGTGGCTGTTGGAAGAGATGACTGGGTCAACTGGTCTTGAACTCTGGTGTGTTTCCACGTAGAGGCTGAGTTTTGAAACTGATCTCAGAGAAGTATTGCCATGAATTGTGTTGGGATTTTAGGAGGCCACGCATGAGAGTCGCCCTTGGAACCTGAGATCTAGGACCAGGGTGGCTTTCCACAAAGAACTGGGAATCTCAGCCTGGATATCACATGATTTTATTCTGAAAGACTTGGCAGCCATAGTTGAGAGTCAAAAGACATAGGACCTCACATTGTAGACCTCAATGGTCCTGGCTTCAAGTGACCTTTGTCCACTCTTTGGAAAGCCTTGCCTGTGAGAGTTCTCTAGAATTTTCTTTGAAATGAACTTTCTCAACATTTAATGGTTCCTGAATAATTGAAATCCACAGTGCATCCAACGTCATCCTTGAAAAATGGCTAGATAAATAACACGAAATTTTTGAAATTTCCATGACCAGGTGGAACTGCAGAAACTTTCGATGTCCTGTTGCTTACCATGAGTGTACCAGACAGTGCCTTGATTGACAGGGTTTCATGAAATTTGTTTAGAACAGAGAAGCCAGTATTTTGGAGCCTGCTGAGTAGTGGGCCTAGAGCAGTGGTGGAGAGGTGTGTGATAAAACATCATGGTGGGGCCATTTGTATCTGCCATTGGCTTCCAAATGGCTTGCAACTGACAGAGTGCAGACATCAGACCCTTATATGTAAAAGCATCTTGTTATATGGCATAGTTTCAGGGCAATGTTCAGAATCAGGTTGCTATGGACAAGCGGGCAATCTTTGAGAGATAGAAGCCTGGTTGGTGAATTTTCTTGCAGACCCTGACCCACCACACGTGACAGAACTACCTCAAGCACTGTTTCCCAGTTGAACTCCTTGTATTTCGTGAAGCATGAACCAAACTCCAAGTGCAGCAGCAAGAAACACCACGAAAAGTGGAGGATGACCAAATGGTTTCACAGTCCACACGGGGAGACAATTAGCCCCCAGTGCCCACAGTTTACCTACAAAGAGAGAATTCAGCACTGCTGCCTCGTGTTCATTGGAAAATAAGAAATGTTGTCCTCCAGGTCTCATAGATGCAGACACAGCTTTGAGGGTCTCACTACAAAGGAAGCTTAACTCCTGACAACAACCTATATTTCAGTGCCCAATTTCACTGGCAGTTTCTCAAGAAGTTTTAGGCAAGCAGAGCTTCATGTTTGTGGAGTGTACACTGTCCTTACTTTTGGAAACTCCTTTTCCACCTCCAAGTTTGTGCACTCCTGAGCATTTTCTATTCCAGAAATGTAATCACAGATTTTGTAACTCTTCTACTCTAATTGTGTCTCCCTTGGGGCGAAAGTAATGACAAGGCATTGTTCTGGATGAGAGTCAGAAGATTAATTTTTCTATTTTCCATTTGAAATTCTGAATCCCTGACACTAACCCATATTCTACTAGACTCTGACTACTAATCCAAATATGATGGAAGAAAATAACCCAAACAGTACATAAATACTTGCAATTCAGAGTTGGACTTGCCTTTTGCATGATAAAGGGTAGGTGTTATAAATCTATTCAATATTTAATTGAAATAGTTCTCCATGTGTTTTTAAAGTTAACAAATATGTGAATTACTGTCTCCCATTCTCTGGAGCTTATTCAGCACATGTATTTTTATATGCACCAATAGAATCCTACAAGGTATCACACGTACATCCTTGTGAGGTATATGACTTAGCAGATACAAAGTGTGAGAAGTGATCACTCCTCCTAAACGCTGTTGGAACTGAAAATTCTACCTATGGGTGAGCTTCCCAGTGGAACAACATTATACATAAACCCATGTTCACTAAAATGAATGTTTTTGCATCTTTATGATATATATTTCATGATGAATTTCGATTGGCATATATATTGCTACTTTTTAATGTCTGTGTTTGTGTGTGTGTGTGTGTGTGTGTATATATGTGTATATATATATATATATATATATATATATATATATATATATATATATACTCACTCTCCATATTTTTAAAAATATGAAATATATGTGTCTTATATACACTCCCTCAATTCATTCATGTTCATGTATGTGGATTAATAATCAACTTTTCACAAGATTATTCTTAGAAATATTCATCCACCCGAAATACATATTTGTTTCCTAGTACTGAAAACTAACTTCAGTAAAAGGTGCATACAAATCCTAATATGTCTACTTTAACTGACCCAGTTTAACATCAATGCATGTAGGTTCCTATGGGACATGATGTGTATTTTGACATTAATTTTTATTCCACACTAGTACATTACTATTTCTTCAGTTTATGCAAATCTCAGTATATATATTTTATTCACTAGTTAGCAAATTTATAGGCATTTGTTTCACTTTCAATCACTTCCTGCTCCAGAACACATGTATTCCTCTATGTTTCTTGACTGGTCTATTCATGAGACTTTTTTCCAAATATATTATTTTCGATTTCCATAATCAATTTTGAACCAAAACTCACACACCCTTCATGATAAACCATAATCCTAAGATTATCGTTAGATATATAACTGGTTGGAATGAATGATTGCATATCAATATAAAATTTCTTATAAATTTTCAGATATTTATTCAATCCATTATTTAAAGTGGATCCAGTTATATTATTTATTCACAGTATGGTCTATTCATGCATTATGTCTATATTCATTGAAACAGGGTACACCTATTTGTACCCCCATACTAATTTGTAAGTCTTCAAAATATTGCTCGCAGAATTGGTGGAAGAAATACTCTTTTCACCTGATCTACATACACATTTTATTACAGAAATATTCTGGACACAAAAAGCATAGTTCACACTTAAAATTGTACCAAAGCGTAAATGGAAAGTGAGCATGGATTACTAAAAACATCCATGTCCAGGTTGCCTAATGCTCTCAAATATCAATTCTATTTTTGACTACATATTTGTTTCTTCTTAAGATTATATATTCAACTTCAAACCTGTTGAAAATGTCTAACCCTATCACACAATTTATACTTTGCTTGATTTCCTAATGTCTCTATTGATATCTGCTTTCCTATATTTTTCCCCAGTTCATCATTGTGACTGACTCTTCACATGTGCTTACATTTACATACACTCTCTACCCGAAATCTAATTGCGAAAGAACTTTTGGTCCAAATCCTATACTCACTCTTCTTTCTAAACCTACCAACTACCTTCCTAATCCCACCGACTATCAGTTTTTGACTGGATGTTCTCTTCAACATTCAATATCCAAGGTACAAGGTACGATGCCAGTGTATATTGATTTATCTGAGACATCTGTGCTGCACATTACTCAAAGCTAAGTATCCCACTCAAGTCCCCAATGCCCTTCTGGGCTTCAAATCTTACCTAGATTTCTGCTTTCATACTTATGTTTCACATATATACTCTTGTAAATATCGCATTTTGCCAATACCATTATTCATCCCGCAGAATGATTTGTAACCCAAATTGAACATGTTATTAACCCTAACCATACACTGTTCCCTCAGTATAACTTACTTAAGAGCAGGGACAGTGTGGGTCTTACAATATAGGAATGTAGATGATCTTCCACCTGCTGAGAACATCAAAGATCCATGGAGAAATGATCCTTGCAGAAGATATAGGCAGCTATGTACGACCTGAGAGAGCAATAGTCATCATCCATGGCAAACAACCTGGTCAGGATTAATTGATAGTCTGAATCAGCCTCTCTCTTCTTAATGAAGAGAAGATGGACTGAACCAGGCCTCTGTGGAGAGCTGTTCCCTGGTGCCTATGGTTGATATACCATTCTAACTTCTGAATGTGTCACAGGATGTTGGGGCAGCCTCCATCTCATGGGAACCCTTAATGCAACTGTTAGCACAAAGTGGTTACCAAGGTAGTGACCATATTCAGTTCCTGAAAGAAGTGACCTCACTTCACTTCCTTGGTGATGGAATTCTCTGAACCTGGGATCCAGGAAGGAAGGCACCCAGAGCCAGTCCCACTCCCAGTTCCAGTGGGCTAACTTGTTTGCTTTTCCCAAAGACATAGTCAGTCTTTCTTCGTACCTACTGATGTGAGGATGGAAAAATGCCAGAAGAGCTCTGATGAGGGGCCTTTCCTGAGAAAGCAGGTAGTGGCTCACCTTTGGCTCCTGACAACTTCACAGAGTTGGACAAGGAGACCAGATCTGAAACAGGACAGGCCATTTTGGGGGAACATAATGTGGCCCACCAGTCAGAAGACACTCCGGATAGTCACAGACCTATTTGGGGGAAGTAAGTGCCTTTGCCGTTGTAGGTGTGAGTTTGTGGTTTTTTCTCATGTTCTGAGAATAGGTAGGAAAAGTGGTTTGTTTGGTTTGGAGTGGACTGTTTCTAGTAAGTCGTTTGACATGGTGAGTGTTTCTAGGTCTGTGTATCCCACTGTATCCGTGGTTGTAGACATTAGAAAAGAGAATGCATCAATGGATGTGTTGTCTCTAGTTGAAAGCTTCCCCGCATTCATACTGCCCAATTAATGAATGGACTGCAGCTTGCCTTATGGATGGGCAACATCTACTATCTTCTAAAGTTCCTGTTTTCTTCGTGAATTCTGGCCACTCTCCAGAATAGGCTCATGGTTTTGTTTCCCAAATATGTAACACCACAAGATTCTGTGACATGGCCATGTACTGGATTGCTGAAGGGAATGGGAGCATCTAAGAAAACTCCGATTTCAGTGTGACCAGTAAAGTCTCAGTGGAGAAACCCTTCTTTGGGCCATTTGCTTACTTCTATTTCTATTACCCTGAATGTCAGGAAGGTCTTTGCCTCAGGCCACCCCTTTGTGTAGCCTGAAGAAAACTGTTTTCATATGGAAATGTATGGACATCACCTGTGGCTCTTTGCTTAATTGATTTGGAATGAAATGTGTCTGAATCAGCCTCTTGTCCTTGTATGAGGTTGTGGCTTTGATTCTCAGCACCTGATGGATCTAAAGAAAGATCCCATGTGCTTCCAAAACTAAAATGGCCAAAAGAGCAGTCATTGTTGATGAATATTTTTGCCTTCTTGTTTTAGGTTCCTGACCTCCATAAAGTGAGAATAGGGATCCTTTGGGTCAAATGAGTTCTTGAAATCCCTGCAGAGGCTAGCCCATATTTGCTTGGGTTTTCTCATGACTCCAAATCACATAAAGAATCTATACCCTACAGCCAGTAGGCCTCAAATTGGAGAAGTGGAACACTTTAACAGCAGGAATATTTGATCATTCCTGGTTCACAGGAAGAGTGTCCAGGCCATCATGATTTTAGGCAAATGAGGGGCAAGTGAGCTTATTTGGGCTCATAGAAACCTCCAGCTGGAGGTTATGATGAGTGTCTACATGGAAGAAGATGATGGCCCTGTGGGAGTGTTTTGATTTTAATTGTGGTCATTTTTTGGCGGATGGAAGGGATGACTGGGTCCACCTGGGCTTGAACTCTGGTGTGATTCCCCTTAGAGACTGAGTTCTGAAACTGACCTCAGAGAAGTATTGCCATGAATTGTGTTGGGATTTTAGGAGGCCACGCATGAGACTCACTCTTCGAAACTGAGATCTAGGCCCAGGGTGGTTTCCACAGAGGCCTGAGAATCTCAGCCAGGATATCACATGATTTTATTCTGAAAGACTTAGCACCCATATTTGAGAGTCAAAACACACATGGACCTCACATTGCAGATGTCAGTTGGCCTCGCTTTAGGAGACCTTTTGGCAACTGTTTGAGAAGCATTGACTGTGAGAGTTCTCCAGAGCTTTCATTGTAATGAACTTTCTCAACACTTAATGGTTCCTGAATGAATTGAAACCCACAGTGCCTCTAACTTCACCCTTGAAAAATTGCTAGATAAATACCATGACATTTTTGAAATTCCCATGACCAGGTGGCACTGCAGAAACTTTTGATGTCCTGTTGCTGATCATGTGTATACCAGACAGTGCCTTGTTTTTGACTGGGTTTCATGAAAATGGTGTAGAACAAGAGAAGCGAGTAATTTGGAGCCTGCTGAGTAGGGGGCCTATAGCAGTGGTGGGCAGGTGAGTGATAAAACATCATGGTGGGGCCATGTGAATCTGCCATTGGCTTCCAAATTTTTTGTGACTGATATAGTGCAGACATCAGACCCTTATATGTAAAGGCATCTTGTTAAATGGAGAGTTTTCAGGGCAATATTCAGAATCAGGTTGCTATGGTTATTGGGGCAAGCTATGTGGGATACAAGCCTGGTTGGTGCATTCTCCTGCAGACCCTGACCCACCACACGTGACAGAACTCCCTCCAGCACTGTATCTCAGATGAACTTTTTATGATTTGTGAAGCAAATACCAAATTCCCAGTGCAGCAGCAAGAAATACCACGAAAAGTGGAGGATGACCAAATGTCTTCACAGTTCCCACTGGGAGACACTTAGCTTCCAATGGACACAGTTTAGCTACAAAGAGAGAATTGAGCACTGCTGCCTCATGTTCATTGGAATATAAGAAACCATGTCTTTCGGTTACATAGATGCAGACCCAGCTATGATGGTCTCACTACAAAGGAAGCTAAAGCTCATGACAACAACATATATTTCAAGTGCCCAACCTCAGAAGCCGTTTCCCAAGAATTCTTAGGCCAGCAGAGCTCCTTTTTGTGGAGTGTTTACCCTGTCCTTTACTTTTGGAAACTCCTCTACCACCTCCAAGGTTGTGAACTCCCGAGCATATTCCATTCCATATATGTATTAATAGATTTTCACACTTTTCTACTCTAATTGTGTTTTACTTGGGGCGTAGGTAATGTCAAGGCATTGTTCTGGATGTGAGTGGGAAGATTTTTGTGTAGCACATATTTACATACACATTGGATTCATTTTTCAATTTTGCATTTGAAATACTGAATCCCTGACACTAACCCACACCCTACTAGTCTCTGACTAATAATCCTAATATGATGGTGAAAAATAAGCCAAAAAGAGAAGAAACACAAGCAGTTCAGAGGACACATTGTGTATATTTGGAATTGCTTTTTGCATTATATAATGTAGGATTTATAAGTCTAGTCAATTTTTTTGTTGAAATAGTTCTAAATGTGTTTTTAAAATTAGCAAATATGTGAATCCCTGTCTCCCTTTCTCTGTAGCCTATTCAGCACATGTATTTTTATATGCACATATAGAATTCTACCTGATATCACTCGTATACACTTGTGAGGTGGCTGAATTGGTAGATGCAAATTGAGAGAAGAGTTCACTCCTCCTAAACGCTGTTGGAACTGAAAATTCAACCTATGGGTGAGCTTCCTAGTTGAAAAACATTATACATGAATCCATGTTCAGTAAAATGAACATTTTTCGATCTGTGGATTATATACATTTCATGATGAATTTCTATTGGCATAAATGTTGCTACTTTTTTTTTTCTTTTATTGGTTGCTCAAAACATTACAAAGCTCTTGAATATCATATTTCATACATTAGATTCAAGTGGGTTATGAACTCCCATTTTTACTCAAAATACAGATTGCAGAATCACATTAGTTACACATCCATATTTTTACATAATGCCCTATTAGTTACTATTGTATTCTGCTACCTTTCCTATACTCTACTATCCCCACTCCCCTCTCTTCCCATCTTCTCTCTCTACCATACCTACTGTAATTCATTTCTCTCCTTGTTTATTTTCCCACAACCTCTTATATGTAATTTTGTGTAACAATAAGTGTCTCTCTCCATTACCATGCAATTTCCCTCTTCTCTCCCTTTCCCTCCCACGTCATGTTTCTGCTTAATGTTAATCTTTTCTTCATGCTCTTCCTCCCTGCTCTGTTCTTAGTTGCTCTCATTATATCAAAGAAGACATTTGGTAATTGTTTTTTAGGGATTGGCTAGATTCACTAAGCATAATCTGCTCAGTGCCATGCATTTCCCTGCAAATTCCATGATTTTGTCATTTTTTAGTGCTGCGTAATTCTCGATAGTATATAAAAGTCACATTTTTTTATCCATTCATCTATTGAAGGGCATCTGGGTTGGTTCCACAGTGTAGCAATTGTGAATTGTGCTGCTATGAAAATCCATGTGGCAGTATCCCTGTAGTACGCTCTTTTAAGGTCTTCAGGGTATAGTCCGAGAAGGGCAATAGCTTGGTCAAATGGTGCTTCCATTCCCAGCTTTCCCAGGAATCTCCATACTGCTTTCCAAATTGGCCGCACCAGTTTCAGTCCCACCAGCAATGTACAAGAGTACCCCTTTCCCCACATCCTCGCCAGCACTTGTTGTTGTTTGACTTCATAATGGCTGCCAATCTCACTGGATTGAGATGGTATTTTAGGGTGGTTTTTATTTGCATTTCTCTTACTGGTAGAAATGGAGAGCATTTTTTTCATGTACTTGTTAATTGTTTCTATGTCCTCCTCTGAGAAGTTACTGTTCAGGTCCTTGGCCCATTGGGTTATTGGTTATCTTATTGTCTAGTTTTCTAAGTTCTTTGTATACTTTGTATACTCTGGATATTAGGGCTCCATGTGAATGGTGAGGACTAAAAATTTGTTCCCATGATGTAAGCTCCATATTTACCTCTCTTATTGTTTCTCTTTCTGAGAAAAAATAATTCAGTTTAAGTAAGTCCCATTTGTTGATTCTTATTATTAACTCTTGTTCTTTGGGTGTCCTATTAAGGAATTTGGAGCCTGACCACACAATATGTAGATCGGAGCCAACTTTTTATTCTATCAGACGCAGAGACTCTGATTTGAATCTAGCTCCTTGATCCACATTGAGTTAACTTTGGTGCATGGCGAGAGGAGGGGATTCAGTTTCATTTTGTTGCATATGGATTTCCAGTTTACCCAACACCATTTGATGAAGATGCTATCCTTCCTCCATTGCAGGCCATTAGCTCCTTTATCAAATATAAGATAGTTGTAGCTTTTTGGATTAGTTTCTGGGTCCTCCATTCTGTACCATTGGTCCACGCGCCTGTTTTGGTACCAGTACCATGCTGTTTTTATTATGATTGCTCTGTAATATAGTTTGAAATCTGGTATCGCTATACTGCCTGATTCACACTTCCTGCTTAGAATTGCTTTTGCTATTCTGGGTCTTTTATTTTTCCATTTGAATTTTATGATTGCTTTATCTATTTCTACAAAAAGTTTCTATGGGATTTTGATTGGCATTTCATTAAACCTATAGAGAACTTTTGGTAATATCACCATTTTGATGATGTTAGTTCTGCCTATCCATGAACACGGTATATTTTTCCATCTTCTAAGATCTTATTCTATTTCTCTTTTTAGGGTTCTGTAGTTTGCATTATATAAATCTTTCACCTCTTTTGTTAGGTTTATTCCCAAGTATTTAATTATTTGAGGAAATTGGGAATGGAGTGTTTTGACTCATTTTTGTTTCAGAAGTTTTGTCGCTGATATACAGAAATGCCTTTGATTTATGCATGTTGATTTTGTATCCTGCCACATTGCTGCATTCATTTTTGAGTTCTAGTAGTTTTTTCTGTAGACCCTTTTGGGTCTTCTATGTATAGAATCATGTCATCTACAAATAGTGATGATTTAAGTTCTCCTTTTCCTATTTTTATGCCTTTAATGTCTTTCATCTCTCTAATTGCTCTGGCCAGTTTTTCGAGAACTATATTGAATAGAAGTGGTGATAGAGGACATCCCTGTCTTGTTCCAGATTTTAGAGGGAATGCCTTCAATTTTTCTCCATTCAGAATGATGCTAGCCTGAGGATTAACATAGATAGCTTTTACAATGTCGAGGTAAGTTCCTGTTATCCCTAGTTTTTAAAATGTTTTGAACATAAAGAAATGCTCTACTTTGTTGAATGGTTTTTCTGCGTCTATCGAGATGATCATATGGTTCTTATCTTTAAGTCTATTGATGTTGTGAATAACATTTATTGATTTCCATATATTGAACCCTCCTTGCATCCCAGGGATGAATCCAAGTTGATCATGGTGCACGATTTTTTTGATGTGCCTTTCTATCCAATTCGCCAGAATTTTAATGAGGATTTTTGCATCTAGGTTCATCAGAGATATTGGTCTGTAGTTTTCTTTCTTTGAGGTGTCTTTGTCTGGTTTCAGAATCAGGGTGATGTTGGCCTCATAGAATGAATTCGGCAGAGCTCCCAGTTTTTCTATTTCCTGAATAACTTGAGAAGTATTGGTATTAATTCTTCTTTAAAGGTTTTGTAAAACTCTGCTGTATACCCATCCGGTCCTGGGCTTTTCTTGGTTGGTAGTCTTTTGATTGCTTCTTCTACTTCATCCATTGATATTGGTCTGTTTAAATTGTGTGTTTCCTCTTGACTCAGTCTGGGCAAATCATATGACATAAGAAATTTATCGATGTCTTCACTATTTTCTATTTTATTGGAATACAGGTTTTCAAAATAATTTCTAATTTTCTTCTGTATTTATGTAGCATCTGTTGTAATATTGCCTTTTTCATCCCGTATGTTAGTAATTTGATTTCTCTCTCTTCTTCTCTTCGTTAGCATGGCTAAGTGTCTGTCTATCTTATTTATCTTTTTGAAGAACCACCTTTTAGTTTTGTTAATTTTTTCAATAGTTTCTTTTGTTTCAATTTCGCTATTATTTTAATTATTTCTTGCCTTCTGCTACATTTGCTGTTGTTTTGCTCTTCCTTTTCTAAGGCTTTGAGATGAAGTGTGAGCTCATTTATTTGTTTTTCTTTTCTATTTTGAGGAATGACCTCTAGGCGATGAATTTACCCCTTAAAACTTCTTTTCATTGTACCCCATAGAATCTGATATGTTGTGTCTGTATTTTCATTTATCTCTAAGAATTTTTTGATTTCCTCCTTTATGTCTTCTGTAACCCATTGATCATTCAGTAACATATTCTTCATTTTGGATGTGATGTATGATTTTTTCTTCCTTCTTTTATCGTTGGTTTCCAGTTTCATTCCATTATGATCACAAAAAATTTATGGTATTATCTCCACCCCTTTATATTTACTGAGGGTTGCCCTATGGCATAACATATGGTCTATTTTTGAGAAGGATCCATGTGCTGCTGAGAAAAAAGTATATCCACTTGATGATGGTTGATATATTCTATATATGTCAGTTAAGTCTAGGGTATTGATTGCGAGATTGAGTTCTATAGTTTCTTTTTTCAACTTTTGTTTGGAGGATCTGTCCAATGGTGAGAGAGGTGAGTTGAAGTCACCCATAATTATTGTATTGTGGTCTATTTGATTATTTAACTTGAGGAGAATTTGTTTTGTGAACATCGCAGCACCATTATTTGCTGCGTGAATATTGATAATTGTTATGTCTTGTCGGTGAATGGTTCATTTTAGCAGTATATAATGTCCTTCTTTATCCCTTTTGATTAAATTAGTCTTGAGGTCGATTTTATTTGATAGGAGGATGGCCACCCCTGCTTGCTTACGAGGTCTGTGTGCATGGTATAAATTTTCCCAATCTTTCACCATCAGCTTGTGTATGTCTTTTCCATTCAGATGTGTCCCCTGGAGGCAACATATTGTTGGATTTGTTTTTTTTTTTTTTTTAATTCAAGTTACAAGCCTATGTCACTTTATTGGAGAGTTTAAGCCATTAACGTTTAGAGTTACTATTGATATATGGTTTGTACTGCCACCCATGTTTGCCTATATCTTTTTTTTTAAATTAGATTGTTTCTCCATGATTAGCTTTTCCCCGCTCTCTGTCATTACTGAGGCACTTCCCACTGATGGTTTTCGTTGTTGATTTTCATTTCTTCCTTGTGTAGTGTTTTGCTCCAGATGCTTTCCAATGGTGGTTTTCTGGCTGCAAATTCTTTTAGGTTTTGTTTATCATGAAATATTTTTATCTTGTTGTCTTACCTTAAGCTTAATTTTGCTGGATACATAATTCTTGGTTGGCATCCATTGTCTTTCAGTGTTTGAAGTACGTTGTTCCAGGATCTTCTCACTTCCAGCATCTATGATGAAAAATCCATTGTTAACCTTTTTGGTTTACCCCTGATTGTAATGATTGTAATCTGCCTCCTTTCTCTGGTAGCTTTTAATATTTTCTCTTTGTTCTGTATATTGGATATCTTCATAACAATGTGTCTTGGCATTGGTCTACTGTGATTTTGTGTGCTCGATGTCCTGTAAGCATCTACAATTTGTTTATCCCTTTCCATTTTTATTTCTGGAAAGTTTTCTGTAATTATTTCATTCAGCAGGTTTCTCATTCCCTTGGTTTGAATCTCTGTACCTTCCTCTATCCATATGACTCATTAGTTTTTTTTTTTTTTTATGTTATCCCATATCTCTTGAATGTTTTCTCATAATTTTTTACAGCATTTCTTTGTTGGCTAGACTTTTTTCAAGATGATATATTTTGTCTTCATTCTGTCTTCTACTTGCTCTACACTGTTAGTGATACTCTCAATTGAATTTTTAATTTGGTTTATCATTTCCTTGATTTCTAGAATTATTGTTTGATTTTTCTAATAATCTCTATCTCCTGATAAAGATGCTTAATTTCTTATTTTATCTGTTTATGTAATTTATTTTCAATGCGTTCTATCACTGTTTGTTTTTGCTGTCTCGTATCCTCTTTAAGGTTCCATTCCATCTGTCTAAGGTATTCCTTGAGTTCTTTATATGACCATTTTTCTGATGACTCTAGGTGCTCTTGAATATTTAGGCTGTCCTTCATTGTTCGTACTCCTTTTCTTCCTTGGTTTTTTATGCTTCTCATGTTACTTCTCATTCTGTTTGACTACTGAGTTACTGCTTACTCTTATAAATTTATTTGATGCTTGAGAGGAAAGATATTAGAAGGGAAGGGAGAAGTCACTAAAGAGAATGAGAGTAGGCAGGTAGAATTCAAGTAAGGGGGAATAAAAAAATTGAAATGAAATGAAAAGACAAAAAAAATAGAAAATAAAGAAAGAAAATTTTAAGTAATAATGATGATTAAAAAAATGAAAATTAAAATTTAAAATAATAATATTAATAATAATAATATTAAAATAAAAGAAATTAAAAAAATAAAAACATTTAAAAAAGTTAATGAACAACAACAACAAAAATGAAAATGAAAGAAAAAGAAAAAAATACAAATAAAAAAATAGTAATAATACATGCAGTCCTAGAGTTCTATTAACTTCTCTTCCAGTAGGTGGAGCTGTGCGCACTGGGCCAAGCTTCTCCTCTCAATAAGTGGGAACCAATCACTGTGCAGCAGCTCTTTCTCCCAGACTGGGCGGGTCTCCAACCCTGAGTGCCTAGGGCCTTCTCTTGTGCTTCCTCAAGCCAGGCCCCACTCACCTGTGACGCTCACCACAATACTGGTTACAAGCCAGGCCTCTGCTCCTGGTAGCCCTGTTTCCATGAACGCCTGGGCACACTCTCCTTGATTGCCTCCCTCAGACCCTAAGTTTGTAGAGCTTGGGGCTGAGAAACCCCAGCGAATTTGCTTGCCCTTCGGGAGCCATGGCCCCGGTAGGTGGTGTAAGAGACCTCAATTGTCAGCACTGGTGGGAGCGGTAGCCGGCAATTACACGCCTCGAGTCCCGAGCCAATCCTGATTCCCTAGGTCTGGGTATCGCGCTCCTTGAAGAGCTGGGAGGGGCCATTACGGCAGAGGTGGGAAGGGCCCTTGAGGTTTCAATGCGGTGTTGAGAGAGATGGCAATGGGATAACACACTTGTCGCACTGGTTTCAATGAAGTTATCTCCTCCGACTGTGACGTCAGTTCGCTGCCATGGTGGTATCCCATTAAAATGGTGACCGTTCGTTCCCTTTGCTGGGTGACCAATGCAACAGGTGGGTCCTGACTATCTCTCCCAAGCCCCATTTCAATCCTGTGGCCACTGCCTATGAAGGCTCAGTTGGCTTTTAACTCTGTCAATTCCGAAAGCCCGACCAATTATTTCAGTGGGAATGTTAGTGCTGAGTCACAAAAACCAGATGAATCTAAGCTTGAATGCAGCCAATCCGGGCTTTGTGTGTGTTCTGAGGGGCCAAGACTGTTCGCCCCAGATTCACAACAGGTCAATATTGCCTAGTGATCCTGAGCAAACAGCATTTAGACAGTTTACGACTCCCTATGCCAGTGCAGCTGAAGAGATCAGAGACTTGAATTCTCCATGCCTGCCTTCATAATTCATCTCCTGTATTGCTACTTTTTAATATCTGTGCATTTGCGTGTGTGTGTGTGTGTATATATATATATATATATATATATATATATATATATATATACTCTTTAGATTTTTCAAAATCTGAAATATATGTGTCTTATTATGCACTCCCTAAATACATTCATATTCATATCTGTGGATTTATAATCAACTTTCAACAAGATTATTTTCAGAAATAATCATCCACCTGAAATACATATTGTTTCCTAGTACTGAAAACTAAATTCAGTGAATGGTGCATACAAACCCTAATATTTCTACAGTTTCTTAGCCAGTTTAAAATGAATGCAAGTAGATTCCTAGGGGACATGATGTGTATTTTGACTTTCATTTTTATTCAACACTTGTACGTTACTATGTCTTCAGTTCATGCACATGATGGGATATATATTTCAGTCACAAATTAGAAAATTTATAGGCATTTGTTTCACGATCAATCACTTCCTGATTCAGAACACATGTATTCCTCCATGTTTCTTGACTGGTCTTTTCATGAGACTTCTTTCCAAACATATTATTTTTGTTTAACATTATCACGTGTAAAGCAAAACTCAAACACCATTCATCATAAACCATAATCCTAATATTATTACCATTAGATATATAACTGGTTGGAATGAATGATTGTATATCAATATAAGATTTCTTATATATTTTCACATATCAATTCAATCCATTATTTAAAGTAGAATCAGTTACGTTATTTATTCATAATATGGTCTATTCATGCATTATCTCTATATTAATAGACACAGGGTACACCTCTTTGTACCCCTAATACTAATGTATACGTCTTCAAAATATTGCTCCCAGAAATGGTGAAAGAAATACTCATGCCACCTGATCTACATATACATTTTATCACAGTAATATTCTGAACAAAAAAAAAAACATAAAAATGTCACACTTATGATTGTACCAAAGCCTAAAAGGAAAGTGAACGTGGATAACTAATAACATCCATGTCCAGGTTGCCTAATGCTCTCAAATGTCATTCCCATTTGTGACGAGATATTTGTTTTTTCCTATGACTATGTATTCAAACTCAACCCTGTTGAAAATGTCTAATCCTATCACTCACTTTATACTTTGCCTGATTTCGTAATGTCTGTATTGACACCTGCTTTCCTACATATTTTCCCCAGTTCATCATTGTGACTGACTCTTCACATGTGCTGACATTTCCATTCACTCTCTAAACGAAACCCTATTGCTAAAGAAGCTTTTTATTCCAAATCATATACTCACTCTTCTTCCTAAACCTACTGACTATCTTCCTAATCCTACTGACTATCCCTTTTTGACTGGATGTTCTCTTCTACATTCAATCATCCAAGGTACAAGGTCCTATGCCACTGTATTTCGATTTAACTGAGACAACTGTACAGAACATAATTCAACACTAAGTATCCAAATAAAGGGCCCAATGCCATTCTGGGCTTCAAATCTTTCTTAGATTCCCGTTTTCATACATATATTTCACGTATATATTCTTATAAATATCGCAGGTTCCCAATCTCATTATTCTTCCTGCAGAATGATTCCTAACCCAAATCGAACATATTATTAACCGTAACCATACACTCACTTTGCAGGAGAGCAATAACAGTGTGGGTATTAAACTACAGGAATCTAGGGGATCTTCACCTGCTGAGAAACTCAAATGTTCATGCAGAAATGATCCCTGGTGAAGATGAAGGCAGCTATGAAGTACCTCAGAAAGCAAAAGTCATCTTCCATGGCAATCATCCTGGTCAGGATGGAGGGTTGTGTCTGAATCAGTCTCTCTCTTCTTAATGTATAGAACATGGACCAAACCAGTCCTGTGTGGAAGCTGTTCCCGGGTGCTTATGGTTGATATAACATTCTAACTAGAGAAAGTGTCCCATGAAAATCAGGACAGCCTCCACCTCATGATACTTTTGGAAGCAACTGTTAGGACAAAGTGGTTGCCAAGGCAGTGACATCATTCATATCCTGAAGGAAGTGATCTCACCTCACTTCCTTGGTGATGGAACTCTCTGAACTTGAAATCCAGGAAGCCAGGCACCAAGAGACAGTCCCTGTCCTAGTCTCAGTGGTCTGACATGTTTGGATTTACCAAGGACAGAGTCAGTCTTTCTTGGTACCTACAGATGTGAGGATGGCCAAATGCCAGGAAACCTCTGAAGAGGGGCTTTTCCTGAGAAAGCAGGTAGTGTCTCACCGCTGGCTCTTGAGAACTTCACAGAGTTGGCCAAGCAGACATGATCTGAGACAGGAGAGGTCATTTTGGAAGAACATAGAATGGCCCACCAGTCAGACGACACTCCAGGGAGTCACAGACCTACTAGGGGGAAGGAGGTGCCTTTTTGGGTGTGGGTGTGAGTTTGTGGTTTTGTCTCATGTTCTGAGAATAGGTAGGAAAGGCGGTTTGTTTGGTATGGAGTGGAATATTTCTATTAAGTCCTTTGACAAGGCGAGTGTTTCTATGTGTGTGTATCCCACTGAGTCCATTGTTGTAGACATTAGAAAAGACAATGCATCAATGGATGTGTCCTGTCTAGTAGAAAGCTTCCCAGCATTCATCCTGCCCAATTCATGAGTGGACTCTGGCTTGCCTTATGGATGGGCAACACCTACAAGCTTCCTAATTTCCTGTTTTCTTTCTCAATTCTGGCCACTCTCCAGAATAGTATCGTGGTTTTGTGTCCAAGATTTGTACCTCCAAGATCTTTGACATGGCTATGTCCTGGATAGCTGAAAGAAATGGCTAGCATCTCAGAAATCTCAAATATCTGTTGACCAGGAAAGTCTCAGTGGAGAAATCCCTCTTTGTTCCTTTTGCTTACCTATTGTTCTGTTGAATGTCAGGAAGTTTTTTGCCTCAAGCCACCACTTTGTGAACCCTGAAGAAAACAGTTTTCAAATGGAAATGAATGGGCATCACCTGTGACTCTTTGCTTAATTACTTAGGATTGGGATATGTCTGAATCAGCCTGTTGGCCCTGTGTGAGGCTGTGGCTTAGATTCTCAGCACCTGATGGATCTAAAGATAGATCCCATGCATGCATACAAAACCAAAATGGCAAAAAGATCAGATATTGTTGATGAACTCTCTTGCCTTCCTCTGGTAGGTTCCTGATATCCATCAAGTGAGAATAGGGATCCTTTGGGTCAAATGAGTTCTTCAAAGCCCTGCAGAGGCTAGGCCATAGGTGTTTGATTTTCATGACTCCAATTCACTTAAAGAATCTAAACCCCAAAGCTAGAAGGCCTCAAGTTGGAGAAGCCAAGCAATATTAAAGGCAGGCCTATTTGATCACTACTGGTTCACAGGAAGAGAGTCCAGGCCACCCTGACTTTAGGCAAATGAGGGGCAGGGAGCTTATTTTGGACACTGTCATGGGCTGCGTCCCTTATGGAAACCTCCAGCCAGAGAATATGATGAGTGTCTATATGGAAGAAGATGAGGGCCATGTGAGAGTGTTTGGTTTTAATTGTGGATATTTGTCTGGCGGTTGGAAGAGATCTCTGGGTCCACCTAGGCTTGCACTTTGGTGTGATTCCCCTTAGAGACTGAGTTCTTTTACTGATCTCAGAGAATTATTGCCAGGAATTGTGTTGGAATTTTAGATGGCCATGCATGAGAGTTGCCCTTGGAAAGTGACATCTAGGCCCAAGTTGACTTTCCACAGAGCACAGGGAATCTCAGCCAGGATATCACATGATATTATTCTTAAAGACTTGGCAGCCATATTTGAGAGTCGAAACACACATGGACCATATATTGTAGACCTCAACGGGCCTGGCTTAATCTGACTTTTCACCACTTTTGGAAGCCTTGCCTGTAAGAATTCTCCAGAGTTTTCATTGAAATGAGCTTCCTCACCATTTAATGGTTTCGGAGTGAATTGAAATCCACAGTGCCTCCAACTTCATCCTTGAAAATTGGCTAGATCAATACCATGAAATTTTTGAAATTCCCATGACCGGGTAGCTCTGGAGAGCATTTGAATGTCCTGTTGCTGATCATGAGTATACAAGACAGTGCCTTGATTGACTGGGTTTTATGAAAATGGTGTTTAACAGAGATGCCAGTAAGTTGGATCCTGCTGAGTAGTTGTACTAGAGTAGTGGATGGCAGGTGTGTAATAAAACATCTGTGGTGGGGGCATGTGGATCTGCCATTGGCTTCCAAATGGATTGTGACTGACATTTTGCAGCCAGTAGACCCTTATATGTAAAAGCATATTGTTATATGGAGAGGTTTTAGGGCAATGTTCAGAATCAGGTTGCTATGGAAAATGGGGCAAGCTATGTGGGATAGAAGCCTGGTTGGTGCATTCTCCTGACGAACCTGACCCACCACACTTGACAGAACTCACTTCAGCACTGTGTCCCAGTTGAACTCCTTGTATTTCATGAAGCAAATACCAAACTCCCAGTGCAGCAGCAAGAAATACCACGAATAGTGGAGGATGACCAAATGGAATTACAGTCCACAAGGGGAGACATTTAGACCCCAGTGGCCACAGGTTACCTACAAATAGAAAATTCAGCACTGCTGCCTCATGTTCATTGGAAAATAAGAATCCATGTCATCCAGATCACATAGATGAAGACTCAGCTATGATGGTCTCACAACAAATGAAACTAATGCTCCTGACAACAGCATATATTTCATTGCCCAACCTCAGAGGCAGTTTCTCCAGATGTTACACTGGCAGAACTTCATGTTTGTGGAGTTTTTACCCTGTCCCTTACTTTTGGAAACTCCTCTACCACCTGCAAATTTGTGAACTCCTGAGCATTTTTCATTACACATATGTATTCACAGATTTTCTAACTCTTTTCCTCTAATTGTGTCTTATGTGGGGCGAAGGTAATGTCAAGGCATTGTGCTGAATGAGGGTGGGAAGATTTTTGTGTAGCACATATTTGCATACACATTTGATACATTTTCCAATTTTTCATTAGAAATACTGAATCCCTGACACTAACACATACCCTACTAGACTTTGACTTTTAATCCTAATATGGTGGAGAAAAATAACCCAAACAGAATAGAAATACAAGAGGTTCACAGGAGGCATGGTGTATAGTTGGACTTGCCTTTCGTATGATAAATGGTAGGTGTTATAAATCTAGCGAATTTTAATTGAAATAGTTCTCCATGTGTTTTAAAAGTTAACAAACATGTGAAAAACTGTCTCCCTTTCTCTGTAGCCTATTCATCACATGTATTTTTATATGCACATATAGAATTCTACCTGGTATCACTCGTACATTTTGTGAGGTGGCTGGCTTGGCAGATGCAAATTGTGAGAAGAGATCACTCCTACTAAATGCTGTTGGAACTGAAAATTCAACATATGAGTGAGCTTCTTATTTGAACAACATAAATCCATGTTCATTAAAATGAATAATTTTTCAAAATATGAAGTATATTTTTCTTATTATACACTCCCTAAATTCACTCATATTCATGTATTTGGATTAATAATCAAGTTTTCACAAGAATATTCTCAGAATTATTCATCCACCAGAAATACATATTTGTTTCTTAGTACTGAAAACTAACTTTGGGGGATCATATGATGGTGGTGAAGGGAGTGCATCACCCCCATGTACCGCGTCACTGTGCGGGAGAATGACGAGTTATAATGGCTAAAACCTATCTTGTTAGAAATTTCCAGCAAAATTGGGGTGCTCCAAAACCTAGTGGACATATTTCCATCTCACGAGGATCAGCTACGCGGGCTCAAACATGAGTGATTTGTCCGAATAGAGCGTCATGCTGCTTATTCAGGAAATCGGTCTGCGGCTAGAGTCTGCGGCGTGCTCTGGGAAACGAAGAGATAGCAATGCAAATATACAGCGGTGTGGATTCTGTGGGCTCCTGACAGGTATGCAATCACTGTGCTAAGTGCTGAATTCTGGGTTTGAGACGGGAAAGGATGCGGTCCAATTCGGTTCTCCACACCGGTCAGACCACAGAGGAAGCCAGCGGCCACCATCTTGGAGAGCTGATGTCACCATCCCTGTTTTCGACTGATCGAAGCTCTTTCAGCTATAGAACAGGTAATTTCAGGATGCCATTCACCTTTGTGTCGCAGACAAATTACTCAGGCTCAGTGCCAAAGAACCTGCAGAAACTCCGTCTTGGAGCCTGCTCCTATTAGAACATACACCAAGCCCAGAGCGGCCGAATTCCGCCTCTCGGAAGTGATCTGGCCCAGGGCTAAAGAACCCGCGGAAACTGCTTCTCGTTCCGGGTCTTGATGAATACTGTGGCGGTAAATATCAACCGAGCCTTCATAGGCAGTGGCAACAGGATTGAGACGCGGCTTGTGAGGGCCCGTCAGGACTCACCCATTGCTTTGGTCACCCAGAAAAGGGAACGAAATGCTGCCTTTCACATGGGATACCAACATGACAAATTACTGATGTCATCAGAAAGCAGCAGAGGAGATAACTTCATTGATACCAGCAGTGACAGAAACAGTTGGTCTCCTGGTGAAGAAAGTGAGTCACAAACACCCGGGTCTCTCTCACTTTGTCATCAAGCCAGAGGGGCAGAGCAGAGCAGCTGCTCGCACCTGGAACAGACCCAGTGACACACCTGCATGGTAGTCACGTCAACCCAATTGGAGTAGAGGCAGAACAGAGCCGCTGCCCGGGCCCAGAACAGGACCATCGACCCACAGGTGTGGTAGTCACGTCACCCCAATTGGAGTAGTTGCAGAGCAGAGCCTTCTCCCGTGCCTAGTACAATCCCAGTTGGTCACCGGCATGGTAGTCACATTACCCCAATAGGAGTAGGGGCAGAGCAGAGCCTTCGCCCATGCCCAGAACAGGCCCAGCAACCTGCAGGCATGGTAGTCACGACACACCAATTGCACCCGCGCCCGCAAGGTAGCAGACCTGCACCTGACCAGAAGAAGAGGCCCAGCGGCCTGCTGGCGCGGCAGACACTTTACCCCATTTGGAGTAGGGGCAGAACAGATCTGTAGCCCGTGCTCACAAGGTATCCTGACCTGCGACCAACCAGCAGACCAGGCCCAGCGGCCCACCGGCTGGTAGTCACGTCACCCCAATTGGGGTAGGGGTAGAGCAGAGCCGCCGCCCACGCAAGCAAGGTAGGCAGACCTGCGACCGATCGGCAGAACACCGCAGGGGTCCACGGGCGTGGTAGACACGTCACACCAATTGGAGGAGGGGCAGAGGAGAGCAGCCTCCTGCGCCTGCATGGTAAGCAGACCTGCGACCGATCAGAATAACAGGCCTAGCGGCCCATCAGCGTGGTAGATATATCACCCCAATTGGTGGAACAGCACAGCCACCCCTGCCTCTGCAATGAAGACTTTTCAAATATACAAGAGCAATATAAATATATACGGGGAAAATTTCAAAATCACAACAGTTTCACCAAGCAGAAAGAAACGCGAGCAGTATGAAAAGAAAAGGAAAAAAGAACCACAAGCAATGCAGGTCAACACAACTTTAGAAGAGGTAATAGCTGCAGCAGATGGAATGTCAGATAAAGAACTCAGGATATACATTCTTCAGATGATCTGAAGTCTCAAGGAAGACATTAGACAGCAAAATCAGACAATGAAAGATCACTTCAACAATGAATTACATAAACAAAACCAAGAAGCAAAAGATCAACTATACAGGGAGATAGAGGTTGTAAAAAATAACAAACAGAAATCCTAGAAATGCAGGAAGCAATAAACCATCTTAAAAACTCAATTGAGAATACTACCATCAGAGTAGAACACTTAGAAGAAAGAACATCAGACAATGAAGACAAAGTATTTCAACTTGAAAAGAACATAGACAGCTCAGCCAAACTGTTAAGAAACCATGAACAGAACATCCAAGAAATATGGGATAAAATAAAGAGACCAAACTTAAGAGTCATTGGGATACAGGAAGGTATAGAGGTCCAAACCAAAGGAATGAGCAATCTATTCAATGAAATAATATGAGAAAACTTCCCAGACTTGAAGAATGAGACAGACTCCCAAGTTCTAAAAGCCTACAGGACGCCGAATGTGAAAAATCATAAGAGATCCACACCTAGACACATTATAATGAAGATGCCCAACATACAGAATAAGGAGAGAATTTTAAAATCTACAAGAGAAAGGAAGCAGATTACATTTAGGGGTAAACCAATCAGGATTACAGCTGATCTTTCAACAAAGACTCTGAAAGCTAGAAGATCCTGGAATGACATTTTTCAATCACAGAAAGAAAATGGGTTCCAACCATGTACTGTGTATCCAGCAAAATTAAGCTTCAGGATGGAAGATGAAATTAAAACTTTCCACGATAAACAAAAGTTAAAAGAATTTGTAGCTAGAAAACCATCTCTTCAAAACATCCTTGGCAAAATATTACAGGAAGAGTAATTGGAAAATAATGAAAACCAACAGTGGGAGGTAGGACATTAAAGGGGGGAAATAATCAAAGAGGAAAACAATCCATGTTTAATAACATAAATAAACAAATATGGCTGGAAGAACAACCCTTATCTCAATAATAACCGTAAATGTTAATGGCTTAAACTCACCAATTAACAGACACAGGCCAGTAGAATGGATCACAAAACAAGACCCAATAATATGCTGCCTACCGGAGACGCATTTGATAAGAACAAGACATACATACACTGAAGGTGAAAGTTTGGAAAAAATCATATCACTCATATGGACTTCAGAAAAAAGCAGGAGTGTCCATACTCATATCAAATAAAATAGATTTCAAGCCAAAGTTAATCAAAAGGGATAAAGAGGGACACTACATACTGTTCAAGAGAACCATACACCAGCAAGACATAACAATCATAAATATGTATGCCCCAAACAATGGTGCAGCTATGTTCATCAAACAAACTTTTCTCAAGTTCAAGAGTCTAATAGACCACCATACAATAATCATGGGAGACTTCAATACAGCTCTCTCACCACTGGACAGGTCTTCCAAACAAAAGTTGAAATAGAAAACTATAGAACTCAATAACACAATTAATAACCTAGACTTAATTGACATATATAGAATATACCACCCAACATCAAGCAGTTACATTTTTCCTCAGCAGCACATGGATCCTTCTCAAAAATAGATCATATATTATGTCACAGGGCAACTCTTAGACAAATTAAAGGAGTAGAGATAATACCATGCATCTTATCTTATCATAATGGAATGAAACTAAAAATCAATGATAAAAGAAGGAAGGAAAAATCATGCATCATTTGGAGAATGAACAATAGGTTACTGAATGATCAATGGGTTATAGAAGACATCAAGGAGGAAAATAAAAAATTCTTAGAGAAAAATGAAAACACAGACACAATATATCGGAATCTATGGGACACATTGAAAGCAGTTCTAAGAGGAAAATTCATTGCTTGGAGTTCATTCCTTAGAAAAAGAAAAAAACAACAAATAAATGATCTCATACTTCATCTCAAAATCTTAGAAAAACAAGAGCAAACAACAGCAAAAGAAGTAGAAGGAAAGAAATAATTAAAATCAGAGCAGAAATCAATGAAATCGAAACAAAAGAAACAATTTTAAAAATTGAAAAAACTAAAAGTTGGTTCGTTGAAAAAATAAATAAAATGGACAGACCCCTAGCCATGCTAATGAAGAGGAGAGAGAACTGAAATTACTATCATATGGGATGAAAAAGGCAATATCTCAACAGATACTTCAGAAATACAGAAGATAATCAGAAATTACTTTGAATCCTTATACTCCAAAATAATAGAAGATAGTGAAGGCATCAAAATATTTCTTAAGTCATATGATCTGACCAGAGTGAGTTAGGAGGATATAGACAACCTAAACATACCAATATCAATTGAGGAAATAAAAGAAACCATCCAAAGACTACCAACTAAGAAAATCCCAGGACCGTATGGGTATACAGCAGACTTTTACAAAACCTTTAAATATGAACTAATACCAATACTTTTCAAGCTATTTCAGAAAATTGAAAAAGAGGGAGATCTTCCAAATTCATTCTACGAGGCCAATATCACTCTGATTCCTTCACCAGATAGACACTTCAAAGAAAGAAGACTAAAGACCGATATCTCTAATGAACCTAAATGCAAAAATCTTAAATTAAATTCTGGCGAATCAGATACAAAAACATATCAAAAAAATGTGGACCATGATCAAGTAGGATTCATCCCTGGGATGCAAGGAGGGTTCAATATACGAAAATCAATAAGTGTTATTCACCACATCAATAGACTTAAAAATAAAATCCATATTATCATCTAGATAGATGCAGAAAAAGCATTCGACAAAGTACAGCATCCCTTTATGTTCAAAACTCTCAAAAAACTAGGAATAACAGGAACATTCCTCAATATTGTAAAAACAATCTATGCTAAACCGCAGGCTAGCGTCATTCTTAATGGAGAAAAATTGAAGACATTCCCTCCAAAATCTGGAACAAGACAGGGATGCCCGCTCTCACCACTTCTGTTCAATATATTTCTCAAAAGACTGGCCAGAGCAATTAGACAGATGAAAGAAATTAAAGGCATATAAATAGGAAAAGAATAACTTAAATTATCACTATTGCAGATGACATGATTCTATACCTAGCAGACCAAAAAGGGTCTACAAAGAAACTAATAGAGCGAATAAATGAATTCAGCAAAGTGGCAGGATATAAAATCAACACGCATAAATCAAATGCATTCCTGTATATCAGCGACAAATCCTCTGAAATGGAAATGAGGACAACCACTCCATTCACAATATCCTAAAAAAAAAATGGGAATCAATCTAACAAAAGAGGTGAAAGTCTTATACAATGAAAACTACACAACCCTAAAGAGAGAAATAGAAGAAGATCTTAGAAGATGTAAAAATATACCTTGTTCATGGATAGGCAGAACTAACATCATCAAAATGGCGATATTACCAAAAGTTCTCTATAGGGTTAATCCAATGCCAATAAAAATCCCAAAGGCATTTCTTGTATAAATAGAGAAAGCAATCATGAAATTCATATGAAAAAATAAAAGACCCAGAATTGCAAAACAATGCTAAGCAGGAAGTGTGAATCAGGTGGTATAGCGATACCAGACTTCAAACTATACTACAGAGCAATAGTAACAAAAATAGCATGGTACTGGTACCGAAAATGGCAGGTGGACCAATGGTACAGAATAGAGGACACAGAAACCAATCCACAAAACTAAAACTATCTTATATTTGATAAAGGGGCTAAAAGCATGCAATGGAGGAAGGATAGCATCTTCAACAAATGGTGTTGGGAAAACTGAAAATCCATATGTAACAAAATGAAACTGAATCCCTTTCTCTCGCCATGCACAAAAGTTAACTCAAAATGGATCAAGGAGCTTGATATCAAATCAGAGACACACTGTCTGATAGAAGAAAAATTTGGTTACGATGTACATACTGTGGGGTCGGGCTACAGATTCCTCAATAGGACACCCATAGTAAAAGAGTTAATAACTAGAATCAAAAAATGGGACTTACTCAACTAAAAAAGTTTTTTCTCAGCAAAAGAAACAATAAGAGAGGTAAATATGGAGCCTACATCCTGGGAAGAAATCTTTACTACTCACACTTCAGATAGAGCCCTAATATCCAGAGTATACAAAGAACTCAAAAAATTAGACAATAAGATAACAAATAACCCAATCAACAAATGGTCCAAGGACCGCAACAGACACTTCTCAGATGAGGACATACAATCAATCAACAAGTACATGAAAAAAATGCTCACCATCTCCAGCAGTCAGAGAAATGCAAATCAAAACCACCCTAAGATACCATCTCACTCCAGTAAGATTGGAAGCCATTATAAAGTCAAACAACAAGAAGTGCTGGCAAGGATGTGGGAAAAGAGGTACACTTGTACATTGCTGGTGGGACTGCAAATTGGTGCAGCCAATTGGGAAAGCAGTATGGAGATTTCTTGGAAAGCTGGGAATGGAAGCACCATTTGACCCAGCTATTCCCCTTCTTGGTCTATTCACTAAAGACCTAAAAAGAGCATGCTACAGGGACACTGCTACATCGATGTTCATAGCAGCACAATTCACAACAGCAAGACTGTGGAACCAACTTAGATGCCCTTCAATAGAATAATGGATAAAAAAAATGTGGCATTAATACACAACTCTGCATTGAAAAATGAAAAAATCATAGAATTTGCAGGAAAATGGATGGCATTAGACTGGATTATGCTAAGTGAAGCTACACAATTCCTGTAAAACAAATGCCAAATGTCATCTTTGATATAAGGAGAGTAACTAAGAACAGATAGGGACAAAGAGCATGACAAGATGATTAACATTAAACAGGGATGAGAGGTGGAAGGGAGGGAGAAGGGAAATTGCATGGAATTGGAAGGAGACCCTCTGGGTTATACAAAATTACATACAAGAGGAATTGAGGGGAAAGGGAAAAATAATACAAGGGGGAGAAATTTATTACAGTAGAGGGAGTAGAGAGAGAAGTGGGGAGGGGCAGGGAGGCTACGGGGGATAGTAGAGGATAGGAAAGTCAGCAGAATACAACAGACACTAGTATGGCAATATGTGAATCAATGGATGTGTAACTGATGTGATTCTGCAATCTGTATACAGGGTAAAAATGGGAGTTCATAACCCACTTGAATCAAAGTGTGAAATATGATATATCAAGAACTATGTAATATTTTGAACAACCATAAATAAAATAAAAAAAACTATCTTTGGTGCATAATGCACACAATTCTAATATTTCTACAGTAACTTAACCAGTTTAACATCAACGCAAGTAGATTCCTATTGGACATGATGTGTATTTTGACATTCACTTTTATTCAACACTGATACATTACTATTTCATCAGTTTATGCACATAACAGGATATATATTTCATTCACAATTTAGAAAATTTATAGGCATTTTTTTCACTTTCAATCACTTCCTGCTTCAGAACACATGGATTCCTCCATATTTCTTGACTGGTCTTTTCATGAGACATTTTTCCAAACATATTATTTTCGATTTCCATAATCACTTTTGAAACAAAACTCACACACACTTCATGATAAACAATAACCCTAAGATTACCATTAGATATATAACTGGTTGGAGTGAATGATTGTATGTCAATATATGATTTCCTATATATTTTCAGATATCAATTCAATCCATTATTTAAAGTGGAACCAGTTATAATATTTATTCACAGTATGGTCTATTCATGCATTATCTCTATATACATAGACACATTGTACACCACTTTGTACCCCCAATACTAATTTATATGTCTTCTAATATTGCTCCCAGTAATCGTGGAAGAAATACTCATGTCATATGATCTACATATACATTTGATCACAATATTTTTCTGGGCACAAAATGCAAAAATCACACTTATGATTGTACCAAATACTAAATGGAAAGTGAACATGGATTACTAAAACGATAAATGTCCTGGTTGCCTAATGCTTTCAAATGTCATTCCTATTGGTGACGACATATTTGTTTCTTCCTAAGATTATGTATTCAATCTCAACCCTATTGAAAATGTCTAATCCTATCACTCACTGTATAATTGCCTCATTTCGTAAGGTCTGTATTGATATTTTCCTTTCTACATATTTTCCCCAGTGAATCATTGTGACTGACTCTTCACATGTGCTGAAATTTACATTCACTCTATAACCAAAACACTATTGCTACAGAACTTTTGCTCCATGTCCTATACTCACTCTATTTCCTAAACCTACTGACGACCTTCCTAATCCCACCGACTATCTCAATTTGAGTGGATGTTCCCTTCTAAAATCAATCTTCCAAGGTGTAAGGTCCTATGCGATTGATTATCGATTTATCTGAGACATCTGTGCAGAACGTAATTATAAGCTAAGTATCCCAATCAAGGGCCTAATGCCCTTCTGGGCTTCAAATCTTACCTAGATTTCTGTTTCCATACTTATATTTCACCTCTATAATCTTATAAATATCACAGGTTCCCAATACTATTAATCATCCTTCGGAATGATTCGTAACCCAAATCAAACATGTTATTAACCCTAACCTTACACTCTTCCCTCAATCTAACTTTGCAGAAGAGCAGGGACAGAGTTCGTCTTACAATACAGGAATGTAGGGTATCTTCCTCCTGCTGAGAACCTCAAATGTCCATGCAGATTTGATCCCTGGAGAAGATGTAGGCATCTATGAAGGACCTGAGAGAGCAAATGTCATCTTCCATCACAAACAACCTTTCCAGGATGAAGGGTTGTGTCTGAATAAGCCTCTCTCTTGTTAATGTACAGAAGATAGACAAAACCAGGCATGTGTGGAGAGCTGTTCCTGGGTGCCTATGGTTGATATACCATTCTAACTTGTAAAAGTGTCACAGGAAGTAAGGGCAGCCTCCATCTCATAGGACAAAGTGGTTGCCAAGGCAATGACCTCAAAGAATTCCTGAAGGAAGTAATCTCACCTCACTTCCTTGGTGATGGAACTCTCTGAACTTGGAATCCGGGAAGCCAGGCACCCAGAGCCAGTCTCAGTCCCAGTCCCAGTGGTCTTATTTTTTTGGATTTACCAAGGACAGAGTCAGTCTTTCTTGGTACCTACTGAGGTGAGGATGAACAAATGTCAGGAAAGCTCTGAAGAGGGGCCTTTCCTGAAACAGCAGGTAGTGGCTCACCGCTGGCTAGTGACAACTTCACAGATTTGGCCAACGAGACCATATCTGACACAGGACAGGCGATTTCATCAGAACATAGTTTGGCCCACCAGTCAGAAGACACTCCCAATAGTCACAGACCTACTTGGGGAAGGAGCTTCCTTTGTGTGTGTGGGTGTGGGTTTGAGATTTTGTCTCATGTTCTGAGAATAGGTAGGAAAGGCGGTTTGTTTGGTTTGGAGTTACCTGTTTCTGGTAAGTCGTTTGACAAGGCCAGTGTTTCTTTTTCTGTGTATCCCACTGTGTCCGTGGTTTTAGATATTAGAAAAGAGAATGAATCATTGGATGTGTCCTGTCTAGACTCAACTTGCCCAATTTATGAATGGACTGCGGCTTGACTTATGGGTGGACAACTCCAACAATCTTCCTAAGTTCCTGTTTTCTTCCTGAATTCTGGCCACTCTCCAGAATAGGCTCATGGTTTTTTGTCCAAAATATGTACCACCTCCAAGCTCTGTGACATGGCCATGTACTGGATAGCTGAAAGAAATGGGAGCATCTCAGAAAACTCAGATATTAGTTTGACCAGGAAATTCTAAGTGAAGAAACCCTGCTGTGGGCCTTTTGCTCACCAATTGTTCTGATGCCCTGAATGTCAGGAAGGTCTTTGCCTCAGGCCACACCATTGTAGAGCCTAAAGAAACAGTTTTCAAATGGAAATGAAAGGGCATCACCTGTGGCTCTTTGCTTAATTGCTTTGGAAAGGGATGTGTCTGAATCAGCCTTTTGGCCCTGTGTGAGACTGTGGCTTAGATTCTCAGCACCTGATGGATCTAAAGAAGGATCCCATGTGTGCATCCAAAACCAAAATGGACAAAAGAGCAGTCAGTGTGGATGAAGTCTCTCGCATTCCTCTGTAAGGTTCCTGTCATCCATCATGTGAGAATAGTGATAATTTGGTTCAAATGTGTTCCTCAAAACCCTGCAGAGGCTAGCCCATAAGTGCTTGGTTTTTCTCAAGACTCCAATTCACATAAAGAATCTAAAACACACAGTCAGTAGGCCTCAAATTGGAGAAGCAGTGCCATATTAATGGCAGGCCTATTTGATCACACTTGGTTCACTGGAAGGATGTCCTGGCCACCCTTATTTTAGGCAAATGAGGGGCAAGGGAGGTTATATTGGACACTGTCTTTGGCTGCACCCCTCATGGAAACCTCCAGCCAGAGATTATGATGATTGTGTAAATGGAAGAAGATGAGTGCCATGTGGAAGTGTTTTGGATTTAATTGTGGATATCTGTGTGACACTTGGAAGACATAACAAGGTCTACCTGGGCTTGAACTCTGGTGTGATTCCCCTTATAGACTGAGTTCAGGAACTGAGCTCAGAGAAGTATTGGCATGTATTGTGTTGTGATTTAAGAGGCGATGTAAGAGAGTCACCCTTGGAAACTGAGATCTAGCCCCAGAGTGGCTTTCCACAGAGCACTGGGAATTTCAGCCAAGATAACACATGATTTCATTCGAAAGACTTGGCAACCATAGTTGAGAGTGAAAACACACATGGACCTCATATTGTAGACCTTAATGGGCCTGGCTTAATGTGACCTTTTGGCCATTCTTTGGGAAGCCTTGCCTGTGAGGGTTCTCCAGAGCTTTCATTGAAATAATCTTGCTCACCATTTACTGGTTCCTGAATGAATTGAAACCCACAGTGCCTCCAACTTCATCCTTGAAAAATGTCTAAATAAATACCATGAAATTTTTGAAATTCCCATGACCAGGTGGCACTGGAGAATCTTTGGATGTCCTGTTGCTGATCATGGATGTACCAGACAGTGCCTTGCTTGACTGGGTTTTATGAAAATTGTGTAGAACAGAGGTGCCAGAAAGTTGCAGCCTGCTGAGAAGTGGGCCTAGAGCTGTGGTGGGCAGGAGTGTGATAAAACATCTGTGTTGGAGCAATGTGGATCTTCCATTGATTTCCAAATGGCTTGTGGATTACATGAAGCAGCCAGCAGACCCTTGTAATTAAAGGCATCTTGTTATATGGAGAGGATTCAGGGCAATGTTCAGAATCAGGTTGCTATGGACAAGGATGCAATGTGGCAAGATTTGAAGGATAGAAGCGTGGTTGGTGCGTTCTTCTTCAGACTCTGAACCACCACACATGACAGCACTCCCTCCAGCACTGTGTCTCAGTTGAACTCCTTGAATTTCATGAAGCAAATACCAAACTCCCAGTTCAGCAGCAAAAACCCCACAAAAAGTGGAGGAGGACCAAATGGCTTCACAGTCCAACGGGGAGACACTTAGCCCCCAGAGGCCACAGTTTACCTAAAAAGAAGAAAATCAACACTGCTACCTCATGTTCATTGGAAAATAAGATACCATGTCCTCCACGTCACATAGAGGCAGACCCAGTTTGATGGTCTCACTACAAAGAAAGCCAATTCTCCTGACAACAACATATTTTTCACGTTCCCAAACTCAGAGGCAGTTGCTCTAAAAGTATTTAGGCCGGCAGAGCTCCATGTTTGTGGAGTGTTTACCCAGTCCCTTACTTTTGGAAACTCCTCTACAACCTCCAAGGTTGTGAATTCCTGAGCATTTTCCATTCCAGATATGTATTCACTGATTTTCTATCTATTCTCCTCTAACTGTGTCTTACTTGGGGTGAAGGTAATTTCAAGGCATTGTTCTGGATGAGAGTGGGAGGATATTTGTGCAGCATATATTTGCATACAAATTGGATTCAATTTCCAATTTTCCTTTTGAAATACTGAATCCCTGACACTAACCCATACATACAAGACTCAGACAACTCATCCTAATATGATAGAGAAAAATAACACAAACCTATAGAAATACAAGCAGTTCATTGGAGGCATGTTGTATAGTTGGACTTGCATTTTGCATTATACAAGGTAGGAGTTATAAATCAAGTCAATGTTTAATAGAAAAAGATCTCCATGTGTTTTTAAAGTTAACAAATATGAGAATTCATGTTTCCCTTTCTCTTTAGCCTATTCACACTTGTATATTTATATGCATATATAGAATCCTACCAGGTATCACACGTACATCTTTGTGAGGTGGCTGACTTGGCAGATACAAATTGTGAGAAGAGATCACTCCTCCTAAATGCTGTTGGAACTGAAAATTCAACCTATAGGGAGCGTCCTAGTAGAACAACATTATACGTAAACTCATGTTCAGTAAAATAAATATTTTTGCATCTGTGGATGATATATATTTACTGATGAATTTCGATTGGCATTTATATTGCTACTTTTTAATGTCTGTGAGTGTTTTGTGTGTGTGTGTGTGTGTGTGTGTGTGTACACTCTCCAGATTTTTCAAAATATGAAATATATGTGTCTAATATACACTCTCTAAATTCATTTATGTTCATGTATGTGGATTTTTAATCAACTTTTCACAAGATTATTCTCAGAAATATTCATCCACCTGAAATACATATTTGTTTCCTAGTACTGAAAACTAACTTCAGGGAATGATGCATACAATTCCTAATTATTCTACAGTAACTGACCCAGTCTAACATCAATGCAAGTAGATTCCAATGGGACATGATATGTAATTCTTTATTCATTTGTATTTGACACTTTTACATTATTATTTCTTCAGTTTTTGCACATCATAGGATATACATTTCATCCACAAGTTCACAAATTTGTAGGCATTTGTTTCAAATTTAATCACTTTTTGCTTCAGAACACATGTATTGTCAGGGTTTCTTTACTGGTATTTTCATGAGTCTTCTTTCCAAAAACATTATTTCCATAGTCACTTTTGAAGCAAAACTCACACACTCTTCATGATAAACCAAAATACGAATATTACCATTAGATGTATAACTGCTTGGAATGAATGATTGTATATCAATATACGATTTCCTGTGATTTTTCAGATATTAGATCAATTCATTTTTTAAAGTTGAAAAAAGTTATATGATTCATTCACATTACGGTCTATTCATTCTTTATCTCTATATTCATAGAAACAGGGTACACCTCTTTGTACCCCCGATTCTAATTTTACATCTTCAATATATTGCTTGCAGAAATGGTGGAAGACATACTCATGTCACCTGATGTACATATACATTTTATCAAAGTAATATTCTGGACAAAAAAATGTAAAGGTCACATTTATGATTGTACCAAAGCCTAAATGTAAAGTGTACATGAATTACTAAAAACATCCATGTCCAGGTTGCCTAATGCTGTCAATTGTCAATCCTATTGGTGACTACACATTTGTTTCTTCCTAATTTATATATTCAAACTCAACCCTGTTGGAAATGTCTAATCCTATCACTCACTTTATACTTTGACTGATTTCATAATGTTTCTATTGATATCTGCTTTTCAACAAATTTTCCCAAGTTGATCCTAGTGACTGACACTTCATATGTGCTGACATTTACATTCACTCTATAATCGAAACCCTATTGCTAAAGAATTTTTGGTCCAAATCCTATACTCACTCTTCTTTCTAAACCTACCGACTATCTTCCTAATCCTACCGACTATCCCTTTTTGACTGGATGTTCTCTTCTACATTCAATAAAATGTCCTATGCCGTTGTATATCGAATTATCTGAGACAATTTTGCAGAGCATAATTCAAAGCTAAGTATCCCAATCAAGGTCCCAATGTCCTTCTGGGCTTCAAATCATACCTAGATTTCTGTTTTCATACTTATATTTCACCTCTATATTCTTGTAAATATCGCAGGTTCCCAATAGCATTATTCATCGCACAGAATGATTCGTAACCCAAATCAAACCTGTTATTAACCCTAAACATACTCTGTTCCCTCAATCTCATTTTACAGAAGAGCAGGGACAGAGTGGTTTTTACAATACAGGAAACTTGGGGACCTTCCACCTGCTGAGAACTTCAAAGGTCCATGCAGAAATGATACCTGGAGAAGTTGTAGGCAGGTATGAAGGACCTGAGAGAGCAAAAGTCATCTTCCATGGCAAAAAACCTGGTCAGGATGAAGGGATATGTATGAATCAGCCTCTCTCTTCTTATTGTAGAGAAGATGGACCAAACCAGGCCTGTGTGGAGAGCTGTTCCTGGGTGCCAATGGTTGATATACCATACTACCTTGTGAAAGTGTCACAGAAAGTAGGGGAAGGCTCCATCTCATGGGACCTTTGGAAGCAAGTGTTAGGACAAAGTCGTTGCCAAGGCAGTGACCTCATTCAGTTCCAAAGAAAGTGACATTCCTCATTTCCTTGGTGATGGAACTGTCTGAACTTGGTATCCAAAAAGCCAGGCACCCAGAGGCAGTCCCATTCCCAGTCCCAGTGAGATCACTTGTTTGGATTTACCAAGGACAGAGTCAGTTTTCTTGGTACCTAATGATGTGAGGATGGCCAAATGCCAGGAGAGCTCTGAAGATGGACCTTTCCTGAGAAAGCAGATAGTGGTTCACCACTGGCTCCTGACAACTGCACAGAGTTGGCCAAGGAAACCAGATCTGAGAGAAGACAGACCATTTCAGGGGAACATAGTATGGCCCACCAGTCAGAGGACACTCTGGATAGTCACAGACCTACTTGGGTGAAGGAGGTGCCTTTGTGGGAGTGTGTGTGGGTTTATTGTTTTGTCTCATGTTCTGAGAATAGATGGGAAAGGCGGTTTGGTTTGGAGTGGACAGTATCTAGTAAGTTGTTTCACAAGGTGAGTGTTTCTATGTCTGTGTATCCCACTGTGTCCATTGTTGTAGACATTGGAAAAGAGAATGCATTAATGGATGTGTCCTGTCAAGTGTAAATCTTCCCATATTTCAACCTGCCCAATATATGAATGGAGTGCAGCTTGTCTTGTCGATGTGCAACACCTGCTATCTTTCTAAGTTGCTGTTTTCTTCCTGAATTCTGGCCACTCTCTAGAATAGGCTCATGGATTTGTGTTCAAAATATGTACCACCTCCAACTCTGTGACATGGCCATGTACTGGATAGCTGAAGAGAATTGCGAGCATCTCAGAAAACTCAGATATCAGTGTGACCAGGAAAGTCTCAGTGGAGAAACCCTGCTTTGGGCCTTTTGCTTACTTATTGTTGTTTTTCACTGAATGTCAGGAAATTCTTTGCCTCAATCCACCCCTTTGTGAAGCCTGAAGTAAACAGTTTTCAAATGGAAATGAATGGCATCACCTGTGGCTCTTTGCTTATTTGCTTTGGGAAGGGATGTGTCTGAATTAGTCTCTTGGCCATGTGTGTGGCTTTGAGTTAGATTCTCAGCACCTGATGCATCTAAAGAATGATCCCATGTGTGCATCCAAAACCATAATGGCAAAAAAATCATTCATTATGGATGAAGTCTCTTGCCTTCCTCTGTTAGGTTCCTGAACTCCATCAAGTGAGAATAGGGATTCTTTGGGTCAAATGAGTTCTTCAATTCCCTGCAGAGGTGCTTGGGTTTGCGAGTAACTCCAAATCACATAAGAAATTGATACCTGAAATCAGTAGGCCTCAAATTGGAGAAACACAGAAGTATTAATGGCAGGCTTATTTGATCACTCCTGGTTCACAGAAACGGTGTCCAGGCCACCCTGACTTTAGGCAAATGAGGAAAAAGCGAGCTGATTTTGGACACTGTCTTGGCTTTTCTCATGACTCCAATTCACATAAAGAATCTAGACCCCACAGACAGAGAGCCTCAAATTGGATAAGCGGAGCAGTATTAAGGGCAGGCCTATTTGATCACTCCAGGTTCACAGGAAGGGTGCCCAGGCCACGCTGAAGTTAGGCAAAAGAGGTGCAAGAAGCTTATTTTGGACATTTTCTTGGGCTGCACAACTCATGGAAAACTCCAGGAAGAGGTTATGATTAGTGTCTATATGGAAGAAGAATAGGGCCATGAGGGAGTATTCTGGTTTTAATTGTTTTCATTTGAGTAGCGGTTGGAAGAGTTGTCTGGGTCCACCTGGACTTGAACTCTGGTGTGATTCTCCTTATAGACTGAGTTCTGGAACTGACCTGAGAGAAGTATTGCCATGAATTGTGTTGGGATTTTAGGAGGCCAGGCATGAAGTTGCCATTGGAACCTGAGATCTAGGCACAGGTTGGCTTTCCACAGAACACTGTGAATCTCAGCCAGGATATTACATGATTTTATTCTGAAAGACTTGGCATGCATTATAGAGATTCAAAACCCACATGGACCTCGCTTTATAGACCTCAATTGGCCTCGCTTCATGTGACTTTTTGGCCACTCATTGGGTAGCCTTGCATGTGAGAGTACTCCAGAGCTTTGCCTGAAATTAGTTTCCTAACCCTTTAAGGGTTAATGAATGAATTGAAACCCACAGTGCCTCCAAATTCATCCATGAAAAATTGCTAGATAATTACCATGAAATTTTTAAAATTCCCATGACCAGATGTCACTGGAGAACCTTTGATGTCCTGTTGATGATCATGAATATACCAGACAGGGCCTTGATTGACTGGGTTTCATGAAAATGGTGTAGAACAGAGATGCTAGTAAGTAGGAGCCTGGTGAGTAGTGGGCCTAGAGAAGTGTTATGCAAGTGAGTGATAAAACATCTGTGGTGGGGCCATGTGGATCTTACATTGGCTTCCAAATGGCTTGAGACTGACATGTTGCAGCCATCAGACCCATATACATAAAGGCATATTTTTATATGGAGAGGTTTTAGGGCAATGTTCAGAATCATGTTGCTATTGTCAAGGGGGCAAGCTACGTGGGATAGAACCCTGGTTGGTGCATTCTCCTGGAGACCATGCCCACCACAGCTGACAGAACTCCCTTCAGCACTGTCTCCCATTTGAACTCATTGTATTTCATGAAGCAAATACCAAACTCCCAGTGCAGCAGCAAAAAACACGACGATAATTGGAGGATGACCAAGTTGTGTCACAGTCCACACGGGGAGACACTTAGCCCTCAGTGGCCACAGTTTACCTACAAACAGAGAATTCAGCACTGCTGCCTCATTTTTATTGGAAAATAAATAACCATGTCCTCCAGGTCACATAGAAGCAGATCGAGCTTTGATTGTCTCACTACAAATAAAGCTAAAGCTAATGAAAACAACATATATTTTAAGTGCCCAACCTCAAAGGCAGGTTCTCAAAAATTCTTTAGGCCAGCAGAGCTCCATGTTTGTGGAGTGTTTACCCTGTCCCTTACTTTTGGAAACTCCTCTAACACCTCCAAAGATGTGAAATCTGGAGCATTTTCCATTCCTGATAGGTATTCACAGATTTTCTAACTCTTCTCCTCTAATTGTGTCTTACTTGGGGTGAAGGTAATGTCAAGGCATTGTTCTGGAGGAGAGTGGGAAGAATTTTCTGTAGCATATATTTGCATACACATTGGATTCAGTTTTCTATTTTCCATTCAAAATACTGAATCCCTGATTCTAACCCATACCCGACCAGACTCTGACTACTAATTCTAATATGATGGAGAAAACTAACCCAAACAGAATAGAAATACAAGCAGTTCAGAGTAGGCCTGGTGTATTGTTGGAGTTGCCTTTTGCATGATACAGAGTTGGAGTTATGAATCTAGTCGATTTGTTGTTGAAATAGTTGTCCATGTATTTTTAAGGTTAACAAATATGTGAATTCCTGTCTCCCTTTCTCTGTATTCTTATATGCACATATAGATTCCTTCCTGGTACCACACGTACATTCTTGTGAGGTGGCTGACTTGGCAGATACAAATTGTTAGAAGAGATCACTCCTACTAAACTTGTTGGAATTGGATATTCAACCTATGGGGGAGCTTGCTAGTTGAACAGCATTATACATAAATCCATGTTCAGTAAAATTAATATTTTTAGATCTCTGGATGATGTATATTTTATAATGAATTTTGATTGACATATATATTGCTACTTTTTTGTCTGTGTGTGTGTTTTGTATATATATATATATATATATATATATATATATATATATATATATACACTCTCCAGATTTTTCAAAATATGAAATATATGTGTCTTATATACACTCCCTAAATTCATTCATGTTTATGTATGTGGATTTATAATCAACTATTCACAAGATTATTCTGAAAAATATTCATCCACCTTAAATTTGCCTAATGATCTCAAATGTCAATCCTATTTGTGACTACATATTTGTTTCTTCCTAAGATTATATATGTAAACTCAACCCTGTTCAAAATATCTAATCCTATCACTCACTTTATACTTTGCCTGTTTTCGTAATGTCTCTTTTGATATCTGCTTTCCTACATATTTTCCCCAGTTCATCATTGTGACTGACTCTTCACCTGTGCTGACATTTACATTCACTCTCTAATCGAAACCCTATTGCTAAAGAACTTTTTTTCCAATTCTTATACTCACCCTTCTTCCTAAAAGTACTGACTATCTTCCTAATGCTATAGACTATCCCTTTTTGACTGGATGTTCTCTTCTACATTCAATCATCCAAGTAAATGTGGGGCGAGCTTCAGAGGAGGAGACAACCAACAGACTATCTCATGCAACATCAAAGGGTTTTTTGGGTGTCCAGCATGCTGGGGCTCAGAGATCACTTGAATCGACCAGATATCCCTGAGAATAGCTTAAGTAGAGCTTATATACTTTCCCTGGAGAGGGCAGGGAGGGAATTTTATTGATGGGTCAGGGCGAGTGGGTGGTTTGCGTGCAACTGGGTGAGGGAGTACATTCTGCAGTTGCGCAGTTGGGGACAGAACATTCTGGGAACAAGATTTGGAAGCATTTCTCAAATTTCAACAGTGTTTTGTTAAGCATACAGAAAAACAAGAAGTGACAAGTACCTATTTTATTAACCTTTAATTCCCCACTTCTTCTTCTGGCTACTTTTAATCATAAAAATGATCATTGGAGGGTGTCACATTCTATGTCTGCTAGTGGGGTATTACCATAAGTTTAACTCGTCCAATTTGAGCCTGGAGAAAAGAAATTACACGGTTGAGCAAACAGGGTTTTATAGTTAGCAATAATATGAGGATTATTATTGGACCTGCCAGGTTGATAAAAACGTAGTTAACCAGGAGGAGTGTGTGAACCAAGACTCAAGCCACCCTTTTTGGACCTCTCTCTCTTGTTGATGCTCTTCAAGGTGTCTTTTAAATTTACTCATAGATTTTATTACAACTCCAGTATGGTCAGCATAAAAACAACATTCTTCCCTCAATGCATCACAAAGGCCCCCTTCTCTAATAAAGAGGAGGTCCAACCCTCAACTGTTCTGTAAAACAACTTCAGAGAGAGAGGTTAAAGATTCATGAAAAGCTCTGATGGGGGTTTCTAATATCTTAGTTTTGCTCTATTGCTGCTTCTAATTGGGTCATTTGTTGTGTCCCATGGACAATGGCAGTGGCTCCTGTGCCCACCCGTGCAGCAACTCCTATTCATAATAGGATGGCTAAAGTGAGCGATACATGTTCCCAGTGGAACCGGTTGTATGCCCCCCCCATTTGATCTTCAAACGAACCTGCATCATGATAGAGCACTCTGGGAAACATCTGCACCATTTCAAATTTAATCCCATCTGTTGACCATTTCATGAAAACATAAACAATGTTTAAGTATATAGAATTATGCTGTTGTAGGGACAGACAAGGCAGGGCAACTAAGATAGCACTGAAGACAGGGAAACAGTCCTATTTTGTTGCAACCGGATTCAGAGGGCATTGCTTCTGTTGTAATCAATTAATCCCCTGAAACTCAAGTTTAGGTAGTTTCAGAATTTTTTACCCAGCATATAAGGATGGGGCTCAGAAGTTTACAGTCTGCAGAAGTTCAAAAAAGCAGTATTTGTTTCTGATTTTTCCTCTGTTCTGGGCAAGTTAAATTTTCAAGGACACATGGGAGGGGGAGAGCTTTTTATTCCCTTTCTTATTTTCCCCCTGCCAGCTGTTACAACGGAGCCCATTTGGTAATTTCTTTATCTTAGAAATGTAGCCATTTCTGTGAAGCCCCAGCTGAAGGCCAGAGGCCTTGTTCACATATTTTGTGAAAAACAAGTTAGGGGTTGTCTAGCTTAGAAGTACTGAGTTTTTTAGCCAGTGGCCAAGTAGAACAGGGCAATACAAAAAGAGAAAGTTTATCTACATTGAACTATTTATAGAAACTCTATGCTGAAAGTTCTAAATTCAGCCATTGTGAAGACTTCTGGAGAAGGACATTTAAGACTTTTCTGTGGGCCTGGTACAGAGGGAGAATACGGGGAAGGTGGGGCTGAGAGAAGCTCTGAGGATCTGAGAATGAGGAAAAAGAGAGATGTAAAAGAATAATTGGAAAGGGGTTTGGGAATTTCCTAGCAACAAAACTTCAGCAGTAGAACAGGTAGAGCAGAGCAGAAAACGGGAGTGAGTATCCCAAAATTCTGTGAGGGACTTTAAATTTTAGTAACCTGTTTTCAGTGATGACAAAGCAACTTTAATGGCCATTTATATTACATCTTGGATAAGGGTCTGAGAGCTCTCCTCAGCTCGTTTGAGCTTTGGGTTAGCTGGAAAGAGGACCTGGTGGGACCCGGTGAGGGCACTGACAGGAGAAGAGAGGAATGAGTCGGTGGAGGGGTACCTCAGTACCTGCTACCTCACTAGTGGGCAATTGTCTGAGAACTGGTGGAGGTTTGGGTTTCTGATCTAGTAATTGGAGGGGAGAAATCAGGTTGCTGAGGTGGGAGTGACAGCAGAGAGTCTGGAGCAGAAGGCTGAGGATAAAAATCTATTGGAGAAGCATAGTTCAGGATGTGAGTGAAGGAGGGAAAAGGCTTCCACATAGGGGAATCTCCTTTCACCCTTTTGAGCACTTGCAGAAGTTAAAAAGGTCACGCAAAATTTGAGGATCTAGAGACCCCTCTGGGGGCCATCCTTTTTCTGTTTTCTACTTGGTAATATGGCCAATGCTGTGTACTGAATTTGATGAAGTATTGGGGTTCCATCAGGCAGCCCCTGTATGATCACATCTCCATGAAATACAGAAGAAGTCAGCTTTTCCCCCACACAGCCGTTACTGTTTGTGGCTTTGATAGTTTGCCGGGCAAACATAGTAATCTAGGCTAGCCAACCGCATCTGGCTCGCGTGTCCCTACATCCATAATGTTTGTTTGCATTATCTATGGTACGGAAGGAATTTAATGGTATTTTAGTGAGATTTTCTTCATCAGGGATATCCCAATAAAAAAGACCTATGGCCAGCTGACAAATGTCTGGGTGGAGAGATGGCCACCAGGTCCCTAAGGGGGCTGTATGCAAGATAGATTATACTCTTTTCCAGTAGGATTTGTGATCAGCCATCGCTGCTTAACAGGCTGATGAGGGTTAGGACTACTTGTGGCCAAGGGGAGAGTATATAACCTTATCCACATGGCGAATACACAATTTGAAACTGTTACCAGTCTTTTCCAGTTTCCAGAAAGATTCTGGACAAGGAGCAGGCTTGAGATGAGAGGCATGGATCCAGGAAGTGATTCTGTATACCTTTACCACTGTAGGTGTTATAAGTAGCACCTGGTATGGTCCTTTTCAGCAGGGTTCCAGGGATGACACCTGATGTCATCTTACATACATGAAGTCTCTTATTTGATATGGATGTGGAATCCCCTGGTACACAGTTTGGTAGGCAGTGGCCAGCTATTTTCACAGGTATCACTGAGTTCTTTCAAGAGCTTTAAGTCTGTCAACCAAGAGGGTGTGAAATGGATCCTTAGGTCTTACAGTTGGGCTTAGGACCCTTACTGGACGAGGGCCACCATAGAGAATTTCTCAGGGGGTAAGGCTACTCAAAGAAACAGAAGGATTTTTTCTTGCATGAAACATTGCATAAGTCAGGAGCATAGTCCAATCTTTTATGCTGGTCTCTAAGCTTAATTTCGTTAAGGTCTCTTTAATTGTTCTATTCATTCTTTCTACTTGTCCTGAACTCTGGGGTCTATAAGCACAATATAACTTCCAATTAATCCCCAGGTTCCTGGCTAACCCCTGACTTACCTGGGCCATGAACATCGGTCCATTATCAGATCCTATTACCGGATTAGCTTCCTCCAATGGTAGAGAGGCTTAGTCAGAAGCAGGGGAATCACTTAGAATGTGTTGTGTGTTAGGGGACGAGGGCAGTGGATAAGGAGGGGAAGAAGAGTCCAGTAGAGTCAAATCTTGTGACTCAGGGAGAACAGAGGGTGGAGGAGGTGGAAGAGGTGAGGGTTTGAGAGATCATGGGGGAAGGAGTATGAGCAGAGGCATGGGCAAGGAAAGGCTTCACCCATGGAGGAGGAGATTTGCAGAGGTAGGCAAAGTTAAGATATATGGCTGTTGATCAGGATGGCTATGTGGCCCTGGCTGAAAGACAATATCTCTGACTTTTTAAATTAGTGGGAAGTAGAAAGATATTTCTTGGGGCCATAAGACTCCAAAATGGGCCATTCTGAGGCACAGAGAGTCTGCCAGGTCTAGCGTTTTACTAAAAAAAGAAAGATACTGAGTCCTTAAGCGGACTTTGGTTCAGTGATCAAGGGTCAGGGACAGAGGCATTGAAGTGCTCTGTCCCATAATGAAAGGTACACAAACAGTAAAAGCAAAGTCACATGACACAGATAAGACAAGACCATGAAGACAGGCAATGGACGTCCAACACTGAGACCAGGAATGCGTAGCCGGCAAAACCCGATAGGATGGCAATACCTAATCTAAAACAAAATATCACTGAGTCGATGAAGCAATTGTTCCTTGATTCTCCGAGTCCTCTGCGGGGTCCCCCAGGGTGGTGCCCTATGTCTCTGTGACACGTCTCTCAGCCACCGTCGGAGAGACCCCAGGCTCTTCATCGCCAGCAATTTTGCCAAGCCCTAACATGACACCTGAAACCAGAAAGAGGCGCCTTACTTGCTCCGAGAGGAGCCCGTTGGGGGTCTCTCATCCGCCACTGCCAGAACTCGGTGGAACCTCAATATGTAAAGGTCAGGCGAGTGTCGGAGGAAGAGACTACCAAGAGACTGTCTCATGCAACAGCAAAGAATTTTTTTGGGGTCCAGCTTGCTGGGGCTCACAGCTAACTTAAATAAATCAGAGAGCTCTGAGAACAGCTTATGCAGAGCTTACATACATTTCTTGGAGAGGGAAGGGAGGGAAGTTTACTGATGTGTAAGGGTGAGTGGGCGGTTCGCGTGACACCGAGTGAGGCAGTACATTCTGCAGTTTGGCAGTTGGGAACAGTACATTCTAGAACAAGATTAGCAAACATTTCTCAAGATTTCAACAGTGTTTTGTTAAGCATACAGAAAAACAGGAAATTACAAGTACCTATTTTATTAACCTTTCACTACCGACTATCCCTTTTTGACTGGATGTTCCTTCTACATTAATTCATGCAAGGTACAAGGACCTATGCCATTGTATATCGATTTATCTGAGACATCTCTGCAGAACATAATTCAATGCTGCATATCCCAATCAAGGGCCCAATGCCCTTCTGGCCTTCAAATCATACTTAGATTTCTTTTTTCATACATATATTACACCTATATATTCTTATACACATAGCAAGTTCCCAATACCATTATTCATCCAGCACAATGATTTCTAACCCAAATCAAACATGTTTTTAACCATAATCATACACTGTTCCCTCAATCTAACTTTATAGAAGAGCAGGGAAAGAGTTGATTTTACAATAAAGAAATGTAGGGAAACTTCCACCTGCTAAGAACCTCAAAGGCCCATGCAGAAATGATCCCTGGAGAAGATGTAGGCAGCTATAAAGGACCTGAGAGAGCAAAAGTCATCTTCCATGGCAAACAACCCGGTCAGGATAAAAGGTTGTGTCTGAATCAGATTCTCTTCTTAATGTAGAGAACATGGACCAAAACAGGCCTGTGTGGAGATCTATTCCTGGGTGCCTATGGTTGATATACCATTCTAACTTGTGAAAGTGTCACAGGAAGTAGGGGCAGCCTCAATCTCATGGGACCCTTGGAAGCAACAGTTAAGACAAAGTGGTTGCCAAGACAGGGACCTCATTCAGTTCAGGAAGGAAATGACCTCACCTCACTTCCTTGGTGATGGAACTTTCTGAACTTTGGATCCAGGAAGCCAGGCACACAGAGCCAGTCCCAGTCCCCATCCCTGTGGTCTCACTTATTTGAATTTACCAAGGACAGTCAGTCTTTCTTGGTACCTTCAGACGTGAGAAGAACAAATGCCAGGAAAGCTCGGAAGCGTTGCTTTTCTTGAGAAAGCAGTTAGTGGCTCACCGTTGGCTCCTGAGAAGTTCACTCAGTTTGCCAAGGAGACCAGATCTGAGACAGGACAGGCTATTTTGGGGGAACATATTATGGCCTACAAGTCAGAGGACACTCCGGATAGTCAAAGACCTACTTGGGGGAAGAAGGTGCCTTTGTGGGTGTGGTTGTGGGTTTGTGGTTTTGTCTCATTTTCTGAGAATAGGTAGGAAAGTCAGTTTGCTTCGTTGGAAGTGGACTGTTTCTAGTAAGTCGTTTAACATGGCGAGTGTTTCTCTGTCTGTGTATCTCACTGTGTCCGTGGTTGTACACATTAGAAAAGAGAATTCATGAATGGATGTGTCTTGTCTAGTAGAAAGCTTCTCAGCATTCATATTGCCCCATTTATGAATGGACTGTAGCTTGCCTTATTGATGTGCAACACCTGCTATCTTCCTAAGTTCCTGTTTTCTTCCTGAATTCCGGCCAATCTCAAGAATAGGCCTATGGTTTTGTGTCCAAGATATTTACCACCTCAAAGCTCTGTGACATAACAATGTACTGGATAGCTGTAGGGAATGGGGAGCATCTCAGAAAACTCAGATATCAGTGTGACCAGGAAAGTCTCAGTGGAGAAACCCTGCTTTGGGCCTTTTGCTTACCAATTGTTCTGTTGCCCTGAATGTCAGGAAGGTCTTTGCCTCTGGCCACCCCTTTTTGAAGCCTGAAGAAAACAGTTTTCAAATGGAAATGATTGGGCATACCTGTGGCTCTTTTCTTAAGTGCTTTGAAAAGGGATGTGTCTGAATCAGCCCCCGGGCCCTGTGTGTGGCTGTGACTTAGATTCTCAGCACCTGATGGATCTAAAGAAAGTTCCCATGTTTGCATCCAACTGAAAAATGGCCAAAAGAGCAGTCATTGGGATGAAGTCTCTTGACTTCCTCTGTAAGGTTCCTTAACTTCATCAAGTGAAAATAGGGATCCTTTGGGTCAAATGAGTTCTTCAAAACCTGCAGAGGCTAGCCCATAGGTGTTTGGTTTTATCATGACTTAAATTCACATAAAGAATCTAAACCCCAGAGTCAGTAGGCCTCAAATTGGAGAATTGGAGCGGTATTAATGGCAGGCCTATTTGATCACTCCTGGTTCACAGGATGGGTGTCCAGGCCACCTTGACTTTAGGCAAATGAGGGTCAAAGGAGCTTATTTTGGACACTGTCTTGGTCTGCGCCCCTCATTTAAACATCCAGCCAAATTATGATGAGTGTCAATATGGAAGAAGATGAGGGCCATATGGGAGTGTTCTTGTTTTAATTGTGGTAATTTGTGTGGTAGTTGGAAGAGATGACTGGGATCACCTGGGCTTGAACTCTGGTGTGATTCCCCTTAAAGAATGAGTTCTGGATCTGACCTCAGAGAAGTATTGCCATGAATTCTCTTGGGATTTTACTAGGCCACGCGTGAGAATCGCCTTTGGAAACTGAGATCTAGGCCCAGGATGGCTTTCCACGGAGCTCGGGGATTCTGAGCCAGGATATCACATGATTTACTTCTTGAAGACTTGGCAGCCCTAGTTGAGAGTCCAAACACATATGGACCTCACATTGTAGACCATAATGTGTCTGGATTCATGTGACCTTTTTGCCAGTCTTTTGGAAGGCTTTTCTGTGAGTGTTCTCCAGAGCTTTCATTGAAATGAGCTTCCTCACCATTTAATTGTTCCTGAATTAATTGAAACCCACAGTGCCTCTAACTTCATTTTTGAAATATGACTAGATTAATACCATGAAATTTCTGAAATTCCCATGACCAGGTGGCACTCGATAAACTTTGGATTTCCTGTTGCTGATCATGAGTGTACCAAAGAGTGCCTTGATTGACTGGGTTTCGTGAAAATGGTGTAGAACAGAGATGCCAGTAATTTGGAGCCTGCTGAGTAGTGGGCGTAGAGAAGTGGACTGTAGGTGTGTAAATAAATATTTTTGGTAGGAACACCTGGATCTTCCATTGGCTTTGAAAGACTTGCGACTGACATGGTGCAGGCAGCAGACCTTTATATGTAAAGGCATCTTGTCATATGGAGAGGTTTCAGGGCAATGTTCAGAATCAGGTTGCTATAGTCAAGGGGAAAGCTATGTAGGATAGAAGCCTGGTTCGTACATTCTCTTTGCGACCCTGACCAACCACACATGACAGAACTCCTCCAGCATTTTTATCCCAGTTGAACTCTTTGTATTTCGTGAAGCAAGTACCAAACTCCCAGTGCAGCAGTAAGAAACACCCTGGAAAGTGGAGGATCACCAAATGGCTTCACAGTCCACATGGGAGACACTTCAGCCCAGTGGCCTCAGTTTACCTACAAAGAGAGAATTCAGCACCGCTGCCTCATGATCATTGGAAAATAAGAAACCATGTTCTCCAGGTAACATAGATGCAGACCCAGATTTCATGGTGTCACTACAAACGAAGCTAAATCTCCTGACAATTACAAATATTTCTTGTTCCCAACCTCAGAGGAAGTTTCTCAAGAAGTCTTTAGGCCAGCACAGCTCCATGTTTCTGGATTGTTTACCCTCTCCCTTACTTTTGGAAACTGTTCTACCACCTCCAGTGTTGTGAACTCCTGAGCATTTTCCATTCCACATAAATTCACAGATTTTCTAACTCCTCTCCTCTAATTGTGTCTTACTTTTAGCGATGGTTATGTCAAGGCATTGTTCTGGATGAGAGAGGGAAGATTTATGTGTATCACAGTTTTTCATACACATTAGATTAATTTTCCTTTTTTCCATTTGAAATACTGAATCCCTGACACTAACGCATACCCTACTAGACTCTGACTACTAATCCTAATATCATGGAGAGAAAGAAACCTAACCGAATAGAAATACAGGCCTTTCATAGGAAGCATGGTGTATACTTCTATTTGCCTTCTGCATTATCAAGAGTATGTGTTTTAAATCTAGTCAACTTTTCATTGTAATATTTCTCCATGATTTTTTAAAATTATCACATATATAAATTCCTGTCTCCCTTTCTCTGTATCCTATTCAGCACATGTATTTTTTTAAGCATATATATAATATCCTACCTGGTATCACACGGACATTCTTTTGAGATCCCTGACTTTGGAATATAAAATTGTAAGAACATATGACTCTCCCTAAATAATGATGGAACTGAAAATTCAACCTATGGGTGAGCTTCCTAGTGAAAAACACTATACATAAATCCATGTTCAGTAAAATGAATATTTTTGGATATGTGGATGAATTATATTTCATGATGAATCTCGATTGGCATATATATTGCTAAATATTAATGTGTGTGTGTGTGTGTGTGTGTGTGTATGTGTGCATGTGTGTGTGTGTGTGTGTGTGTGTTTGTGTATTTTTTTAAAATCTGGAAAAAATATATATGTGTATATATATATATTACACTCCCTAAATTCATTTATATTCATGTATATGGGTTCAAAATCCAATCTTTACAAGATTATTTTCAGCAATATTTATATTCCTGTAATACATATTTGTTTCCTACTACTGAAAACTAAGTTCAGTAGGTGGTGCATACAAATCCTAATATTTCTACAGTACCTGACCCAGTTTAACATCAATGCAAGTAGATTGCTATGGGACATGATGTGTATTTTGAAGTTCATTTTTATTCAACAGTGGTATATTACTATTTTATCTGTTTATGGACATCATAGGATATATTTTTTCATCCACAACTTCACAAAATTATAGGCATTTGGTTCACATTCATTCACTTACTACTTAAGAACACATGTATTCCTCCATGTTTCTTTACTGGTCTTTTCACTAGACGTCTTTCTAAACACATTATTTTTGATTCCATAATCATTTTTGAAGCAATACTCACCCTTCACGATAAACCGTAACCCTAATATTACCATTACATATATAACTGGTTGGAATGATTGTATATATATCAATATAAGATTTCCAATATATTTTCAGATGCAAACTCAATCCATTATTTAAAGTTGGAACTAGTTATATACTTTATCACAATATGGTCTATTCATGCAACATCTCAATAATCATCAACACAAGGTACACCTATTTGTATCACCAGTACTAATTTATAAGTTTCCAGAATATTACTCCCCATAATGGTGGAAGAAATACTCATGTCACTTTATCTACATATACAATTTATCACGGTAGTATTCTGGACACAAAATGCAAAGGTCACACATATGATTGTACCAAAGCCTAAATGGAAAGTGACCATGGATTACTGAAAACATCCATGTCCAGGGTGCCTAATGCTCTCAAATGTCAATCCTATTGATTACTACATATTTGTTTCTTCCTAATATTATATAATCAACCTCAAGCCTGTTGAAAATGTCTAATCCTATCACTCACTTTATACTTTGCCTGATTTCCTAATCTTTCTATTGATATCTGCTTTCCTACATATTTTTCCCACTTCATCATTGTGACTGTCTCTTCACATGTGCTGATATTTACATTCACTCTCTAACTGAAACCCTATTGCTAAAGAACTTTTGGTCCAACTCCTAGAGTCACTCTTCTTCCTAAACCTACTGACTATCTTCCTAATCCTACAGACTATCCCTTTTTGACTGGATGTTCTCTTCTACATTCAATCATCCGAGGTACACGGTCCTATGCCATTGTATATCGATTTATCTGAGACCTCGGTGCAGAACATAATTCAAGCTAAGTATACAAATCAAGGGTTCTGTTGCCCTGAATGTCAGGAAGGTCTTTGCCTCAGGCCACCCCTTTGTGAAGCCTGAAGAAAAAAATTTCAAATGGAAATAAATGGACATCACCTGTGGCTCTTTGCTTAATTGCTTTGGAAAGGGATTTGTCTGAATCTGCCTCTTGGCCCTGTGTGAGGCTGTGGCTTAGATTCTCAGCACCTAATGGATCTAAAGAAAGATCCCATGTGTGCATTCAAAACCAAAATGGCAAAAAGAGCAGTCATTGTGGATGAAGATTCTTGCCTTTCTCTGTTAGGTTCCTGACCCCCTTCAAGTGAGAATAGGGATCCTCTTTGTCAAATGAATTCTTCAATGCTCTGCAGATATGCTTGGGTTTTCTCATGACTCCAAATCACATAAAAAATCTATACCTGACATTCAGTAAGCCTCAAATTATAGAAACAGAGCGGAATTAATGGCAGGCCTTTTTGATCACTCCTGGTTCACAGGAAGGGTGTCCAGGCCACCCTGACTTTAGGGAAATTAGAGGCAAGGGAGCTTATTCTGGAAACTGTCTTTGGTTGCGACCCTCATGAAAACTTCCATCCAGAACTTTTGATGAAGGTCTTTATGGACGAAGATGAGGGCCATGTGGGAGTTTTTTTGTTCTAATTGTGGTCATTTGTGTGGGGGTTGGAAGAGATGACTTGGTCCACCTGGGCTTGAACTCTGGTGTGATTTCCCTTAGAGCCTGAGTTCTGGAACGTACCTCATAGAAGTATTGAAATGAATTGTGTTGGTTTTTAGGAGGCCACGCATGAATGTCACACTTTGAAACTGAGATCTAGGCCCAAGGTGGCTTTCCACAGAGCAATGGGAATCTCAGCCAGGAAATCACATGATTTTATTCTGAAAGACTTCGCAGCCATTGTTGGCCCTCGGAAGCAAGAAGGAGTGGCCATACTCATATCGATTAAAATCAACTTAAAACCTAAGTTAATCAAAAGTGATAAAGAAGGACACTATATACTGTTAAAAGGCATCATTAACCAACAAGACATAACAATTATCAATTTGTATGCATCAAACAATGGTGGTGCAAAGTCATAAAACAAACTCTCCTCAACTTCAAGAGTCATATAGGCTATAACACAATAATTACGGGTGACTTCAGCACACAACTCTCGCCATTGGACAGATCCTCTAGAGAAAATCTGAATTAAGAAACTATAGAACTTAATAGCACAATCAATAACCTAGACTTAACCAACATATATAGAATATATCAAACATCATAAAGTGGATACATGTTCTTCTCAGCAGCACATTGGTCCTACTCAAATATAGACCATATATTATGCTATATGGAAACTCTTAGTAAATATAAAATTATGGAGATAATACCATGCACCATATCTGATCATATGGAATGAAACTTGAAATTAATGATTGAAGAAGGAAGGAAAAATTCTACATCACATGGAAAATGAACAATATGTTACTGAATGATCAGTGGGTTACAGAAGACATAAAGGAGGAGATAAAAAATTTCTTAGAGACAAATGACAATACAGACAAAACATACCGGATTCTATGGAAAACAATGAAAGCAGTTTTAAGAGGGAAATTCATTTCTTGGAATTCTTTCCTCAAAAAAAAAAAAAAAGAAAAAAACAACAAATAAATGATCTCACACTACATCTCAAAAACCTAGGAAAAAAAAAGCAAAACAGCAAATGTAGTAGAAGACAAGAAATAATTAAAATTAGAGGAGAAATCAACAAAATTGAAACAAAAAAATTGAAAAAATAAAAGTTGGTTCTTTGAAAATAAATTAAATCGACAGGGCCTTAGCCATGCTAATGAAGAGAAGTAGAGAGAGAACTCAAATTACTAACATATGGGATAAAAAAGGCAACATCACAACAGACACTACAGAAATTCATATGATAATTAGAAAGTATTTTGTAACCGCATATTCCAATAAAACAGAAGATAATGAAGATATTGATAAATTTCTTATGTCATATGATCTGCCAAGTTTGAGTCCGGAAGACTCACACAATTTAAATAGACCAATAACAAAGGAAGAAATAGAAGAAACCTTCAAAAGACTACCAACCAAAAAAAGCCCTGGACCAGATGGTTATACAGCAGAGTTCTACAAAACGTTCAAAGATGAATTAATACCAATACTTTTCAAGCTATTTCAAAAAATAGAAAAAGAAGGAGTTCTTCCAAATTCATTCTATGAGGCCAACATCACCCTGATCCCAAAACCAGACAAAGACACTTCAAAGAAAGAAAACTACAGACCAATATCTCTAATAAACTTGGATGCAAAAATTCTCAATAAAATCCTGGCAAATAAAAAACAAAAGCATATAAAAAAATTGTGCTTCATGATCAAGAGGGATTCATCCCAGGGATGCAAGGCTGGTTCAATATACCGAAATCAATAAATGTAATCCATCACATCAATAGACTTAAAGAGAAGAACCATATGATCATCTCCATAGATGCAAAAAAAGCATTCTACAAAGCACAGCATCCCTTTTTGTTTAAAACTCTATAAAAACTAGGAATAACAGAAACTTACCTCAACATGGTAATAGCTATATATGCTAAACCTCAGGCTAGCATCATCCTAAATGGAGAAAAACTGAAGGCATTCCCTCTAAAATTTGCAACAAGACATGGATGCCCTCTATCACCACTTCTATTTAATTTAGTTCTTGAAATACTATCCAGAGCAATGATACAACAAAGGAAATTAAAGGCATAAAAATAGGAAAAGAAGAACTTAAATTATCGCTATTTGTGGATGACATGATAATATATTTAACAGACCCAAAAGGGTCTACAAAGAAACTGCTAGAGTTAATAAATGAATTCAGCAAATTGGCAGGATATAAAATCAACACGCATAAATCAAAGGCATTCCTGTATATCAGCAACAAAACTTCTGAAATGGAAATGAGGAAAACCACTCCATTTACAGTATACTCAAAGAAAATAAAAAACTTGGGAATCAACCTAACCAAAGAGGTGAAAGATTTATACAATGAAAACTACAGAACCCTAAAGAGAGAGATAGAAGAAGATGTTAGAGGATGGAAAAATATGCCCTGTACATGGATAGGCAGAAATAACATCATCAAAATGGGGATATTACCCAAAGTTCTCTACAGGTTTAATGCAATGCCAATCAAAAACCCAATGGCATTTCTTGTAGAAATAGATAAAGTAATCATGAATTTCATATGGAACAACAAAAGACCCAGAATAGCGAAAGCAATTCTAAGCAGGACGTGTGAATCCAGAGTTCAAACTGTACTACAAAGCAATAGTAACAAAATCAGTGTGGTACTGGTATCAAAACAGGCAGATGGACCAATGGTACAGAATAGAGGACACAGAGACATATCCACAAAATTACAACTTTCTTGTATTTGAAAAGGGGCCTAAAAGCATGCAATGTAAGAAGGATAGCATCTTCAACAAATGGTGCAGGCACAATTCACAATAACTAGACTGTGGAACCAAACTAGATGCCCATCAATAGACAAATGGATAATAAAAATGTGGCATCTATACACAATGGAGTATTACACAGCACTGAAAATGACAAAATCATAGAATTTGCAGGGAAATTAATGGCATTAGAATAGATTATGCTAAGCGAAGCTATCCAATCCTTAAAAAATAAATGCCAAATGTTTCCTTTTATATTGAGAGAGCAAATAAGAACAGAACAGGGAGGAAGAACATGAGAAAAATATTAAAACTAAACAGAGATGAGTGGGGGGAGAGAAAGGGAGAGAGAAGGAAAATTATATGGAAATGGTAGGAGACTACTCAATGTTACACAAAATTACATATAAGAGGTTGTGAGGCTAAAGAGGGGAAAACAAGGGAGAGAATTAAACAACAGCAGATGAGGTAGAGAGGGAAGATGGGAGGGGAGGGGGAATAGTAGGGGATAGGAAAGGTAGCAGAATTCAACAATAACTAGTATGCTATTATGTAAAAACGTGAGTGTGTAACTGATGTGATTCTGCGATTTGTATTTGGGGTAAAAATGGGAGTTCATAACCCAATTAAGTCAAATGTATGAAAGATGATATATCATGAGCTTTATAATGTTTTGAACAACCAAAAAAAAAAGAATTGAATTTCCAATATTTGAATCATATAACAACTTTATTTTTTAATAAAATTGTCTTTTATTTGTTATCTTACTTGCTGGTATCTGCCTTTCAGTTTTAAAAAACGATGTGCTTTAGCCATTCATCCATGTAGTATGTAACAGAAAATTTTTAGTGTCTCCATATAACCAGATTGGCAAGGCATCAAGGTTTCCTTCACAAACAAGGTGAAGGCTTTGCCATTAGAAATTTAATATTCTGCAAAACAATTTTTTAACTTTCCAATTAAATTTCCAAAAAAATTTAGAAAAAAAAGAATCTAAACCCCACAGTAAGAAGGCCTCAAAGTGGAGAAGTGGAGCATTTACGGCAGGCCTATTTGATCACTGCTGGTTCACAGGAAGCGTGTCCAATCAATGCTGATGTTAGACAAATGAGGGGCAAGGGAGCTTATTTTGGGCACTGGTTTGGATGTGCCCCTCATGGAAAACTCCATCCAGAGGTTATGATGTGTGTTTATATGGAAGAAGATGAGGGCCATGTGGGAGTGTTTTGGTTTTAATTGTGGCCATTTGTGTGGTAGTTGGAAGAGATGACTGGGTCCACCTGGGCTTGAACTCTGGTGTGATTCCCCTTAGAGAATGAGATTTGGAACTGACTTCAGAGAAGTATTGCCATGAATGTTGTTGGGATTTCAGGAGGCCACGCATGAGAGTCGCCCTTGGAAACTGAGATCTTGGCCCAGAGAGGCTTTCCAGAGAGCACTGGGAATCTCAGCTAGGATATCACAGGTTTTATTCTGAAAGACCTGGCAGCCATCGTTGAGAGTCAAAACACACATGGAACTCACATTGGAGACCTCAATGGGCCTGGCTTCATGTGACAATTTGGCCACTCTTTGGGAAGCCTTGCCTGTGAGAGATCTCCAGATCCTTCATTAAAATGAGCTTCCTCAACATTTAATGGATCCTGAATGAATTGAAACCCACAGTACCAACAACTTCATCTGTGAAAAATAGTTAGATAAATACCATGAATTTTTAGAAATTCTCATGACCAGGTGGCACTGGAGAACCTTTGGATGTCCTGTTGCTGATCATGAGTATACCAGACAGTGCCTTGATTGACTAGGTATAATGAAAATGGTGTAGAACAGAGATGCCAGTAAGTTGGAGCCTGATGTGTAGTGGGCCTAGAGCAGTGGTGTGCAGGTGTGTGATAAAACATCTGTGGTGGGGCCTGTGGATCTGCCATTGACTTTCAAATGCCTTGACACAGACACGGTGCAGCCAGCAGACCCTTCTATATAAAGGCATCTTGTTATATGGAGATTTTTCACGGCAATGTTTAGAATCAGGTTGCTATGGTCAAGGGGCAAGCTATGTGGGATAGAAGCCTAGTTGGTGCATTCTCATGCAGACACTGACCCACCACACGTGACAGAACTCCCTCCAGCACTGTGTCCCACTTGAACTCCTTGTATTTCGTGAAGCAAATACCAAACTCCCAGTGCAGCAGCAAGAAACACAATGAAAAGTCGAGGATGACCAAATGGCTTCACAGTCCACATGGGGTGACACTTAGCCCCCGTGGCCACAATTTAGCTACAAAGAGAGAATTTAGCACTGCTGCCTCATGTTCATTGGAAAATAAGAAACCATGTCCTCCTGGTCACATAGATGCAGACCTAGCTTTGATGGTCTCACTACATCTGAAGTTAAAGCTCCTGAAAACAACATATATTTCAAGTGCCCAAGCTCAGAGGCAATTTCTCAAGAAGTGTTTAGGCCAGCAGATCTCCATGTTTGTGGAGTGTTTACCATGTCACTTACTTTTGGAAACTGCTCTATCAACTCCAAGGTTGTGAACTCCTGAGCATTTTCCATTCTAAATATATATTCACAGATTTTCTAACTCTTCTCCTCTAATTCTGACCTACTTGGGGCAAAAGGAATGTGAAGTCATTGTTCTGGATGAGAGAGGGAAGATTGTTTTGTAGCACATATTTGCATACACATTGGATTCATTTTCCAATTTTCTGTTTGAAATACTGAATCCCTGACACTAACCCATACCCTACTAAACTCTGACTACTAATCCTAATATAATGGAGAAAAATAACCCAAACAGAATAGAAATACAAGCATTTCAGAAGAAGCATGGTGTATAGTTGGAATTACCTTTTGCATGATATAAGGTAGGAGTTATAAATCTAGTCAATTATTTGTTGAAATAATTTTCCATGTGTTTTTAAAGTTAAGAAAAATGTGAATTCCTGTCTCCCTTTCTCTGTAGCCTATTAAGCAAATGTATTTTTATATGCACAAATAGAATCCTACCTGGTTTCACATATACATTCTTGTGAGGTGGCTGACTTGGCAGATACAAATTGTGAGAAGAGATCACTCCTCCTAAACGCTGTTTTAACTGAAAATTCAACCCATGGGTGAGCTTCCTAGATGAACAACACTATACACATATTCATGTTCAGTAAAATGAATATTTTGGGATATGCGGATGAGTTATTTTTCATGATGAATTTCAATTGGCATATATATTGCTACATTATAATGTGTGTGTTTGTGTGTCTATATATACATTATATATATATATATATATATATATATATATATATATATATATTTATATATATATATATATATATATATATATATATATATTCTCCAGATTTACCAAAATATGAAATATATGTGTCTTCTTATACACCGCCTGAATTCATTCATATTCATATATGTGGATTTATAATCAACTTTTAAAAAGTTTATTCTCAGAAATATACATCCACTGAAATAAATATTTGTTTCCTAGTACTGAAAACTAACTTCAGGGAAGGGTGCTTACAAATCCTAATATTTCTACAGTAACTGACCAAGTTTAACATCAATGCAAGTAGATTCCTATTGGATATGATGTGTTTATTAAAGTTCATTTTAATCAAACCTGGTACGTTATTATTTCTTCAGTTTATAGACATCATAAATTATATCCTTTCATTCACAAGTTCACAAATTTATAAACATTTGGTTCACTTTCAATCACTTCCTCCTTCAGAACACTTATATTTCTCCATGTTTCTTGACTGGTCTTTTCACTAGACTTCTTTCTAAAGACATTATTTTCGATTCCATAATCATTTTTGAAGCAAAACTCACACACTATTTATGATAAACGGTAACCCTAATATAACCATTAGATATATAAGTGGTTGGAATGAATGTATGTATATCAATAAATGATTTCCTCTATTTTTTCAGATATCACTACAATCCATTATTTAAATTTGGAACCAGTCATATAATTTATTCACAGTATTGTCTATTAATGCATCATCTCTATATTCATCAACACAGGGTAAGCCGATTAGTATCCCCAGTACTAATTTATATCTTTTCAAAATATTTCCCCCAGAAATGGTGGAAGAAATACTCATGTCACCTGATCTTCATATACATATTATCACAGTAATATTCTGGACACAAAATGCGAAGGTCACCCTTATGATTGTACCAAAGCCTCAATGGAATGTGAACATGGATTACTAAATATATCCATGTCCAGGTTGCCTAATGCTCTCAAATGTCAATCTTATTGGTGACTACAAATTGGTTTCTTCTTAAGATTATGTATTCAACCTCAACCCTGTTGAAAATGTCTAATCCTATCACGTTATACTTTGCCTGATTTCCTAATGTCTCTATTGATGTCTGCTTTCCTACATATTTTCCCCAGTTCATCATTGTGCCTGACTCTTCACATATGGTGTCATTTATATTCACTCTCTAACCAAAACCCTATTGCTAAAGAACATTTGGTCCAAATACTAGACTCACTCTTCCTTCTAAACCTACTGACTATCTTCCTAATCCTACACACAATCCCTTTTTGACTGGATGATCTCTTCTACATTTAATCATCTGAGGTACAGGGTCTAATGCCATTGTATATCAATTTAACTGAGACCTCGGTGAAAAACATAACTCAAGCTAAGGATCCCAATCAAGGGTCCAAATCCTTCTGGGCTTCAAATATTACCTAGATTTCTGTTTTCATACTTATGTTCTACCTCTATATTCTTATAAATATCGCTGGTTCCCAATACCATTATTCATCCAGCAGAATGATTTCCAACCCAAATCGAACATGCTATTAATCCTAACCATACAATGTTCTCTCAATCTCACTTTACAGAAGAGCAGGGACAAAGTTGGTATTACAATACAGGAAGTTAGGAGATCTTCCAACTGCTGAGTACCTCAAAATCTATGCAGAAATGATCCCTGGAGAAGATGCAGGCAGCTATGAAGGACCTGAGAGAACAAAAGTCATATTCCATGGCAAAAAAACATGGTCAGGATGAAAAGATGTGTCTGAGTCAGCCTCTCTATTCTTAATGTAGGGAAGATGGACCAAACCAGGCCTGTGTGGAGAGCTGTTCCCAGGTGACTATGGTTTCTATACCATTCTAACATGAGAAAGTATCACAGGAAGTAGGGCAGCCTCCATGTCAGGAGACAATAGGAAGAAACTGTTAGGACAAAGTGGTGGCCAAGACAGTGACCTCATTCATTTTCTGAAGGTAGTGACCTCACCTCACTTCCTTGGTGATGGAGCTCTCTGAATTTTGTGATCCAGGAAGCAAGGCACCCTGAGCCAGTCCCAGTCCCAGTCGCAGTGGGCTCATTTCTTTGGATTTTCCAGGAACAGAGTCAGTCTTTCTTGGTACCTACTGATGTAAGGGTTGCCAAATACCAAGAAAGCTCTGAAGAGGGGTCTTTCCTGAGAGGATAGGAATTGGCTCACCACTGCGTCCTTACAACTTCACAGATTTGACCAAGGAGACCAGATCTGAGACAGAAAGGCCATTTCTGGGGAACATTGTATGTCCTACCAGTCAGAGGACATTCCAGATAGTCACAGACCTACTTGGAAGAAGGAGGTGCATTAGTGGGTGTTGGTTTGTGTTTGTGGTTTTTTCACATGATCTGAGAATAGGTAAAAAAGGAGGTTTGTTTGGTTTGGAGTGGACTGTTTCTAGTAAGTCATTTGACAAGGAGACTGTTTCTGTGTCTGTGTATCCCATTGTGTTTTTCTTTGTAGATATTAGAAAAGAAAATAACTCATTGGGTGTGTCCTGTCTAGTAGAAAACTTCCCAATATGCATCCTTCCCAATTAATGAATGGACTGAGGCTTGCCTTATCCATGGGCAACACCTGCTATCTACCTAAGTTATCATTTTTTTCCTGAATTCTGGCCACTCTCAAGATTAGTATCATGTATTTTTGTACAAGATACGTACCACCTCCAAGCTCTGTGACATGGCCATGTACTGGATAGCTGAAGAGAATGGCGAGCATCTCAGAAAACTCACATATCAGAGTAACCAGGAAAGTCTCCTAGGAGAAACCCTGCTTGGGGGCTTTTGATTACCTATTGTTCTGTTGCTCTGAATGTCAGAAAGGTCTTTGCCTCAGGCCAAACCTTAGTGAAGCCTGAAGAAAAGAGTTTTCAAATGGAAATGAATGGGAATCACCTGTGGCTTTTTACTTTATTGCTTTGGAACAAGATTTGTCTGAATCAGCCTCTTGGCCCTGTGTGAGCCTGTGGTTTAGATTTTCAGCACCTGATGGGTCTAGAGAAAGATCCCATGTGGGCATTCAAAACCAAAATGAAAAAAAGATCAGTCATTTTGGATGAAGCCTCTCGCCTTCCTCTGTAATATTTCTGACCTCCATCAAGTGAGAATAGGGATCATTTGTGTCAAATGAGTTCTTCAAAGCCCTGCAGAGGCTGGACAATAGGTGCTTGCGTTTTCTCATGACTCCAATTCACACAAAGAATCTATACCCCACAGTCAGTAGGCCTCAAATTTGAGAAGTGGAGCAGTATTAACAGCAGTCCTATATGATCACTTCTGTTTCACAGGAATGTTGTCCAGGCCACCCTGACTTTAGGCAAATGAGGGGCAAGTGAGATTATTTTTGACACTGTCTTGGGCTGTGCCCCTCATGGAAACCTCCAGCTAGAGTTTATGATTAGTGTCTATATAAAAGAAGAAGAGGGCCCTGTGGGAGTGTTTTGGTTTTAATTGTCATAATTTGTGTGGCAATTGGAAGAGATGCCTGGGTCCACCTGGGCTTGAACTCTGTTGTGATTCCCCTTAGAGACTGAGTTGTGGAACTGAACTCAGAGAAGTATTGCCATGAATTGTGTTGGGATTTTTGGAGGCCAGGCATGAGATTCGCCATTGGAAACTGAGATCTAGGCCCAGGGTGACTTTCCACAGAGCACTGGGAATCTCAGCCAGGATATCACAAGATTTTATTTTGAAAGATTGTCAGCCATAGTTGAGAGTCAAAACACACATGGAATTCACATTGTAGACCTCAATGGGCCTGGCTTCATGTGACCTTTTGCCCACTCTTTGGGAAGCCTCGCCTGTGAAAGTTCTCCAGAGCTTTCATTAAATTGAGATTCCTCACCTTTTAATGGTTCCTGTATAAATTAAATCCCACAGTGCCTCCAACTTCATTATTGAAAAATATCTAGATAAATACCATGAATTTTTTGAAATTACTATGACCAGGTTGCACTGGAGAACCTCTGAATGTCCTGTTCCTGATCATGATTGTACCAGACAGTGCCTTGATTTACTGGGTTTCATGAAAAAAGTGTAGAACATAGATGCCAGAAAGTTGGAGCCTGCAGACTAGTGGGCCTAGAGCAGAGGAGTGTAGGTGTGTGAAAAAAACATTTGTGGTGGGGCCACGTGGATCTGCCATTGGCTTAGAAAGACTTGTTACTGACATGGTACAGCCAGCAGACTCTTCTATGTTAGGGCATCTTGTTATATGGAGAGGATTCCTGCCAAAGGTCAGAATCAAGTTGCTATTGTCAAGTTGAAAAGCTATGTGGGATTGAAGCCTCACTGGTGCATTTTACTAACCCACCACACGTGAGAGTACATCCTCCAGCACTGTGTCCCAGTAGAACTCCTTGTATTTCGTGAAGCCAATACCAAACTCACAGTGCAGCAGTAAAAAACACCACGAAAGTGGATAATGACCAAATGGTTCTACAGACAACACAGTTAGATACTTAGACCCCAGTGGCCAAAGTTTACCTACAAAGAGAGAATTCAGCACTGCTGCCTCATGTTCACTAGAAAACAAAAAACCATGTCATCCAGGTCACATAGATGGAGACCCAGAATTGATGGTCTCACTACAAAGGAAGCTAAAACTCCTGACAACAATATATATTTTAACTGCCCGAACTCAGAGGCAGTTTCTCAAAAAGTCATTAGGCCAGCAGAGCTCCATGTTTGTGGAGTGTTTACCCTCTCCCTTTTTGTAACCCGTTATACCTCCTACAAGTTTGTGAACTCCTGAGCATTTTTCTTTCCACATATGTATTCACAGATTTTCTAACTTTTCTCCACTAATTGTGTCTTATTTGGGGCGAAGGTAATGTCAAAGCATTGTTCTGGATGAGAGTGGGAAGATTTTTGTGTAGCACATATTTGCATACACATTAGATTCATTTTCATATTTTCCATTTGAAATACTGAATCCCTGACACTAACCCATACCCTACTAGACTCTGACTACTAATCCAAATATGATGGAGAAAAAGAAACTTAACAGAATAGAAATACAGGCCTTTCATAGGAGGCATGGTGTATACTTGGACTTGCCTTCGGCTTTATCAACGGTATGTGTTATAAATATAGTCAACTTTTCATTGTAATACTTCTCCATGAGTTTTTAAAATTAACACATATGTAAATTTCTGTCTCCCTTTCTCTGTAGCCTATTCATCACATGTATTTTTTAATGCAACTTTAGAATTATACCTGGTATCACATGTACATTCTTGTGAGCTCGCTTATTTTGGAAGATACAAATTGTGAGAAGAGATCACTCCCTCTAAATACTGATGGAACTGGAAATTCAACGTATGGGTGAATTTCCTAGATGAACAATATTATGCATAAATAAATGTTCAGTAAAATGAATATTTTTGGATACGTGGATGATATCTATTTTATTATGATTTTCGAATGGCATATATATTGCTACATTTTAATGTCTATGAATGTGAGTATCTATCTATCTATCTATATATCTATCTATATAGATATAGATATCTACTCTTTAGATTTTCCAAAATATGAAATATATGTGTCTTATTATACACTTTCTAAATTTACTCATGTGTGTGTATGTGGATTTATAATCAAATTTTCACAAAATAATTCTTAGAAATATTCATCCACCTTAAATACATATTTATCTCCTAGTACTGAAAACTAAATTCAGTGAATGGTGCATACAAATCGTAATATTTCCACAGTGACTGACCCAGTTTCACATCAATGCAAGTAGACACCTATGGGACCATGATGTGTATTTTGAAGTTCATTTTTATTCAACACTGATACATTACTATTTCTGCAGTTTATGGACATAATAGGATATATTCTTTCATCCACAATTTCACAAATTTATAGACATTTAGTTCACTTTCAATCACTTCCTACTTCAGAACACATGTATTCCTCCATGTTTCTTGACTGTTCTTTTCATGAGATTCTTTCCAAACACATTATTTTTGATTTCCATAATCATTTTTGAAGCAAAACTCAGACACTCTTCATGATAAACCATAATGCTAAAATTACCATTAGATGTATAACTGGTTAGAATGAATTTATGTATATCAATATAAGATTTCCTATATATTTTCAGATATCAATTTAATCCATTATTTAAAGTTTGAACCAGTTATATTATTTATTCACATTATGGTCTATTAAGGCATCATCTCTATATTCATAGACCGATGGTATACCTATTTGTATCCCAAATACTAATTTATAAGTCTTTAAAATATTGCTTTAAGAATATTGGAAGAAATACTCTAGTCACCTGATATACATATACATTTCATCACAGTAATATTCCTGACACAAAATGCAACGGACACACTTATGATTGTACCAAAGCCTATATTGAAAGTGAGCATGTATTACTAACAACATCCATGTCCTGATTAACTAATGATCTCAAATATCATTCCTATTGGTGAGTACATATTTGTTTCTTCCTAAGATTAAATATTGAAACTGAACCCTGTTAAAAATGTCTCATCCTATCACTCACTTTGTACTTTGCCTGATTTCCTAATGTCTCTATTGATATCTGATTTCCTACACATTTTCCCCAGTTCATCACTGTGACTGACTCTTGAAATATGCTGACATTTACATTCACTCTCTAACAAAACCCCTATATCTAAAGAACTTTTGGTCCAACTCCTAGACTCACTGAAATGTGTTCTTCAAAGCCCTGCAGAGGGTAGCCCATAGATGCTTGGGTTTTCTCATGACCCCAATTCACATAAAGAATCTATGCCCCACAGAGAGTAGGCCTCAAATTGGAGAAGTAGAGCAGTATTAATGGCAGGCCTATTTGATCACACCTGATTCACAGGAAGGGTTTCCAGGCCACCCTGAATTTAGGCAAATAAGGGGCAAATGAGCTTATTTTGGACACTGTCTTAGGCTGCGCCCCTCATGGAAACCTCCAGCAAGAGGTTATGATGAGAGTTTATATTGAAGAAGATGAGGGCCATGTGGGAGTGTTTTGATTTAATTGTGGTCACTTGTGTGGTAGTTGGAAGAGATGACTGGGTCCACATGGGCTTGAACTCTGGAGTGATTCCCCTGAGAGACTGAGTTCTGGAAATGAACTCAGAGAAGTATTGACATGAATTGTGTTGGGATTTTAGGAGGCCACACATGAGAGTTGCCTTGGAGACTGAGATCTAGGCCCAGGATAGCTTTCCAAAGAGCACTGGGAATCTCAGCCAGGATATCACATGACTTTATTCAGAAAGACGTGGCAGCCATTGTTGAGAGTCAAAACACACATGGACCTCAATTGTAGACCTCAATGGGCCTGGCTTAATGTGACCTTTTGGCCACTCTTTGGGAAGCCTTGCCTCTGAGAGTTCTCCTGAGCTTTAATTGAAATAATCTTCCTCACCATTTCATGGTTCCTGAATAAATTGAAAGCCACAGTGCCTCCAACTTCATCCTTGAAAATTGGCTATATAAATACCATGAATTTTTTAAATTCCCATGAACAGGTGGCACTGGAGAACCTTTGGATATCTGTTGCTGATCACGAGTGTACCAGACATTGCATTGATTGACTGGGTTTCATGAAAATGGTGAGAACAGAGATGCCAGAAAGTTGGAGCCTGCTGACTAGTGGGCCCAGAGCAGTGGTGGGCAGGTGTATGATAAAACATCTGTCGTGGGGACACGTGGTTCTGCCATTGGTTTCCGAATGACTTGTGACTGACATGGTGCAGCCAGCATAACCTTACAAGTAAAGGGACCTTGTTATATGGAGAGGTTTTAGGGCAATGTTCAGAATCAGGTTGCTATGGACATGGGTGCAAGCTTTTTGGGATTGAAGCCTGGTTGGTGCATTCTCCTGCAGACCCTCATCCACTACACGTGAGAGTACTCCCTCTAGCACTGTGTCCCAGTTTTTCTCCTTGTATTACGTGAAGCCAATACCAAACTCCCAGTGCAGCAGTAAGAAACACCACGAAAAGTGGAGTATGACCAAATGGCTTCACAGATCACATGGTTAGAAACTTAGACCCCAGTGTCCTCAGTTTACTAACAAAGGGAAAATTCAGAACTTCTGCCTCATGTTCAATAGCATATAAGGAACCATGTCATCCAGGTCACATAGATGCCGACCCAGGTTTGATGGTCTCAATACAAAGAAAGCTAAAGCTCCTGACAACAACAAATTTTTCAAGGGCCCAAACTCAGAGGCAGTTTCTCAACAACTCATTAGGCCACCAGAGTTCCATGTTTGAGGAGTGTTTACCCTGTACCTTACTTTTGGAAATTCCACTACCACCTCCAAGGTTGTGAACTCCTGAGCATTTTCTTTTCCAGATATATATTCACAGACTTTCAAACTCTTCTCCACTAATTGTGTATTACTTGTGGCGAAGGAAATATCAAGGCATTGTTTTGGAGGACAGTGGGAAGATTTTTGTCTAGCAAATATTTGCATACACATTAGATTCATTTTCCTACTTTCCATTAGAAATACTGAATCCCTGTCACTCACCCATACCCTACTAGACTCTGACTACTAATCTTAATATGATGTAGAAAAAGAAACCTAACAGAATAGAAATACAGGCCGTTCATAGGAGGCATGGTGTATACTAGGACTTGCCTTCTGCTTTATCAAGTGAATGTGTTATAAATCTAGTCAACTTTTCATTGTAATACTTCTCCATGAGTTTTTAAAGTTAACACATATGTACATTTCTGTCTCCCTTTCTCTGTACCCTATTCATCTCATGAAATTTATTATGCATATTTAGTATCCTACCTGGTATCACACGTACATTCTTGTGAGCTTGCTGTTTTAGGAAGATACAAATTGTGAGAAGAGATCACTCCCCCTAAATACTGATGGAACTAAAAATTCAACATATGGGTGAATTTCCTAGATGAAGAGCATTATACATAAATCCATGCTCAGTAAAAAGAATAGTTTTGGATATGAGGATGATATATATTTCATGATGAATTTTGATTGGCATACATATTACTACATTTTAATGTCTATGTTTGTATCTTTATATATATATATATTTTTTTTCCTCCAGATTATTCAAAATATGAAATATATGTGTCTTATTTTACACTCACTAATTTAACTCATGTTCCTATATGTGGATTTATAATCAAATTTTCACAAAATTATTCTCAGAAATATTCATCCACATGAAATACATATTTATTTCCCAGTACTGAAAACTAACTTCGGTGAAAGGTGCTTACAAATCCTAATATTTGTACAGTAACTGACCCAGTTTAACATCAATGCAAGTAAAATCCTATGGGACATGATGTGTATTTTGAAGTTCATTTTTATTCAACACTGGTAAATTACTATTTCTTCAGTTTATGGACATTATAAGATAATACTTTTCATCCACAAGTTAACAAATCTGTACGCATTTGGTTCACTTGCAATTACTTCCTGCTTCAGAATATATGTATTCCTCCATGTTTCTTGACTGTACTTTTCATGAGATTATTTCCAAACACATTATTTTCGATTTCCATAATCATTTTGAAGCAAAACTCCCACACTCTTCATGATAAACCATAATGCTAAAATTACCATTAGATGTATAACTGGTTAGAATGAACTTATGTATATCAATATAAGATTTCCTATATATTTTCAGATATCAATTCAATCCATTATTTAAAGTTTGATCAAGGTATATTTTTTATTTACAGTATGGTCTATTAAGGCATCATCTTTATAATCATAGGCACAGGGTACACGTACTTGTGTCCCCAATACTAATTTATAAGTCTTAAAATGTTGCTTTCAGAAATGTTTGAAGAAATACTGTAGTCACCTGATATACATTTACATTTCATCACAGTAATATTCCTGACAAAAAATGCAACGGACACCCTTATGATTGTACCAAAGCCTAAATTTAATGTGAGCATGTATTACTAACAACATCCATGTCCTGATTAACTAATGATCTCAAATATCATTCCTATTGGTGACTACATATTTGTTTCTTCCTAAGATTATATATTCAAACTCAACCCTGTTAAAAACGTCTTATCCTATTACTCACTTTGTACTTTCCCTGATTTCCTAATGTCTCTATTGATATCTGCTTTCCTACACATTTTCCCCAGTTCATCACTGTGACTGACTCTTCACATATTCTGACATTTGCATTCACTCTCTAACCAAAACCCTATATCTAAATAACTTTTGGAACTATCCCTTTTTGTCTGGAGGATCTCTTCCTCATTCAGTCATCCAAGGTACAAGGTCCTATGCCATTGTATAACGATTTATTTGAGACAACTTTGCGGAAATAATTCAAAGCTAAGTATCCCAACCAAGGGCCCAGTGTTCATCTGGGTTTCAAATCTTTCCTAGATTTCTGTATTCATATTTATATTACACCTATATATGCTTGTAAATATCGGAGGTCCCCAATACCATTATTCATCTCGCAGAATGATTCCTTACCCAAATTGAACATGTTATTAACCCTAACCATGCACTGTTCCCTCAATTTAACTTTACAAAGACCAGGGACAGAGTTGGTGCTATAATACAGGTAGGTAGGGGATCTTCCACCTGTTGAGAACCTCAAGTTCCATGCAGAAATAAACCCTGAAAAGATGTAGGCAGCTATGAAGGACCTGAGAGAGCAACAGTAATCTTCCTTGGTAAAATACCTGGTCAGGATGAAGCGATGTGTCTGAATAAGCCTCTCTTTTCTTAAAGTAGAGAAGATGGACCAAACCAGGTCTGTGTGGAGAGCTGTTAACATGTGCCTATGGTTGATATACCATTCTATCTTGTGAATGTGACACAGGAAGTAGGGGAAGCCTCTCTCTCGTGGGACCCTTGGAAGCAAATGTTAGGATAAAGTGGTTACCAAGGTAGTGACCTCATTCAGTTCCTGAAGGAAGTGACCTACCTCACTTCCTTGGTGATGGAACTCTCTGAACTTGGGATCCAGGAAGCCAGGCACTCAGAGCCAGTCCCAGTCCCAGTCCCAGTGGTTTCACTTGTTTGGATTTACCAAGGACAGAGTCAGTCTTTTTGGTACATACTGATGTGTGGATGGCTAAATGCCAGGAAAGCTCTGAAGAGGGGCCTTTCCTGAGAAAGCAGGTAGTGACTCACTGATTGATGCTGAAAACTTTACAGAGTTGGTAAAGGAGACCTGATCTGAGACAGGACAGTCCATTTCGAGGGAGCAGAGTAAGGCCCATCAGTCTGAGGACACTCTGGATAGTCACAGACCTACTTGGGGGAAGGAGGTGCCTTTGTGGGTGTGGGTGTGAATTTGTGTTTTTTTTTATCATGTTCTGAGAATAGGTAGGAAAGGCAGTATGTTTGGTTTGGAGTGGACTGTTTTTAGTAAGTCATTTGACTTGGTGAGTGTTTCTATGTTTGTGTATCCCACTTTTTCCGTGGTTTTAGATATTAGAAAAGTGAATGCATCATTGGATGTGTCCTGTCTAGTAGAAAGCATCTCAGCACACATCCTTCCCAATTTATGAGTGGACTGTGGCTTGCCTTATATGAACAACACCTACTTCTTTCCTTAGTTCCTGTTTTCTTCCTGAATTCTGGCCACTCTCCAGAATAGGCTCATGTTTTTTTGTCCAAGATATGGACCTCCGTCGAGTTCTGTGACATGGCCATGTACTGGATAGATGAAGGGAATTGGGAGCATCTCTGAAAACTCGGATATCAGTGTGACCAGTAAAGTCTCAGTAGAGAAACCCTGCTTTGTGCCTTTTGCTTACCAACTGTTCTGTTGACCTGAATGTCAGGAAGGTCTTTTCCTCAGGCCACCAGTTTGTGAAGCCTGAAGAAAAGTGCTTTCAGTTGGAAATGAATGAGCATCACCTGTGGCTCTTTGCTTAATTGCTTTGGAAAGGGATGTGTCTGAATCATCCTTTCGGCTCTGAGAGAGGCTGTGTCTTTGATTTTCAGCACCTGATGGATCTAAAGAAAGATCCCATGTGTGCATCCAAAACCAAAATGGCAAAAAGATCAGTCATTGTGGATGAAGTCTCTTGCTTCCTCTGTTAGGTTCCTGACCTCCATCAAGTAAGTATAGGGATCCTTTGAGACAAATGAGTTCTTCAAAGCCCTGCAGCAGTGCTTGGGTTCTCACATGACTCCAAATCACATAAAGAATCTATACCTCACAGTCAGTAGGCTTCAAAATGAAGAAACAGACCAGTATTACTGGCAGGCCTATTTGATCAATCCTGGTTTACAGGAAGGGTGTCCAGGAAACCCTGACTTTAGGAAAATGAGGGGCAAGGGAACTTATTTTGGACACTGTCTTGGGCTGCGCCCCTTATGGAAACCTCCAGCCAGAGGTTATGATGAATGTCTACATGGAAGAATATGAGGGCCATGTGGGAGTATTTTGGTTTTAATTGAACAGATTGTTAACCCTAACCATACACTGTTCCCTCAATCTAAGTATTCAGAAAAGCAGGGACAGATTTGGTCTTACAATACAGGAATGCAGGGGATCTTCCACCTGCTGAAAACTTCAAAGTTCCATGCAGAAATGATCCCTGGAGAAGATGTAGGCAGCTATGAAGGACCTGAGAGAGCAAAAGGCATCTTCCATGGCAAACAGCCTGGTCAGGATGAAGGGTTGTGTCTGAATCAGATTCTCTCTTCTTAATGTAGAGGAGAGGCCTGTGTGGAGAGCTGTTCCCAGGTGACTATTGTTTCTTTACCATTCTAACTTGTGAAAGTGTCACAGGAAGTAGGGACATCCTCCATGTTATGAGACCTTAGGAAGCAAATGTTAGGACAAATTGGTTGCCAAGGCAGTGACCTCATTCAGTTACTAAAGGAAGTGACCTCACCTCACATCCTTGTTGATGGAACTCTCCAAATTTGGGTTCCAGGAAGCTAGGCACCCAGGCCCAGTCCCAGCACCAGTTCCAGTGTTCTCACTTGTTTGGATTTTCCAAGGACAGAGTCAGTCTTTTGTGGTACCTACTTATGTGAGAATGGCCAAATTCCAGAAAAATTCTGAAGAGGGGCCCTTCCGGAGAAAACAGGTAGAGGATCACTGCTGGCTCCTGACAACTTCACAGAGTTGACCAAGGAGTCCAGATCTGAGACAGGACAGACCATTTCTGGGGAACATAGTATGGCCCTCCAGTCAGAGGACACTCTGGATAGTTCCAGACCCACTTGGGGGAAGGAGGTGCCTTTGTGGTTGTGGGTGTGGGTTTGTGGTTTTTTCTTTTGTTCTGAGAATAGTTAGGAAAGGGGGTGTGTTTGGTTTGGAGTGGACTGTTTCTAGTTAGTCCTTTGACAAGGCGAGTGTTTTTAGGTCTGTGTATCCCACTGTTTTCGTGGTTGTAGACATTAGAAAAGATAATGCCTCAATGGGTGTATCCTCTCAAGGAGAAAACTTCCCAGCATTCATCCGGCACAATTTATGAATGGAGTGTGGATTGCCTTATCAATGGGCAACACCAACTATCTTCCTACGTTCCTGTTTTCTTCCTGAATTCTGGCCACTCTCCAGAATAGGCTCATGATTTTGTGTCAAATATATGTACCACTTCCAAGCTCTGTGACATGGCCATGTACTGGTAGCTGAAGGGAATGGCAAGCATCTCAGAAAACTCAGATATCAGTGTAGCCAGTAAAGTCTCAGTGGAGAAACCCTGCTTTGGGCCTTTTGATTACCTATTGTTATGTTGCCCTGAATATCAGGAAAGTATTTGTCTCAGGCCACCCCTTTGTGAAGCCTGAAGAAAACAGTTTTCACATGGAAATGAATGGGCATTACCTTTGAGTTTACAATAAAACCTTCACAGATTTGGCTCTCATTAAGTTAAAAATACTTTTAGATTGTATCTCAGTGTAAAAAGTAACATGGAACTGTACATATCTTATTGATAACAAGTCCAATTATAGAACACAAATGATATACATAAATCTCCAACATGTTTTTCTTTTAAGCCTAGAATTACCATACAACCTTAGAACACCAGCTTGATACAATGGTCTTTGCAAGCTTCTACCTTACAGACTTGTATACCTGGAAGATATGAACACATTAACACCACAATTACATTGATGTTTTTGTATTAACAAGTTTAGATTTTAAAGAAATAACATGGCACAATTTTATAAAAACAGTACTTGTTTTACCAGCTGTTTAATTTTTTAAGATTACTTGCTCAAAACTTACACATATAACCAAGTTACACACACATTTTTTTTATTATTTACTTAAACCCTTTTAATTACTTAATCATATAGACTCTCTTATCCAGACACACGTTTTTCCTCTATTATATCTATATCTAGAACCTTTTAGTTTCTCTTTTCCATCTACTAACCTCTTTCTGTTCACATTTCAATACAATGCTTTTCAATTTCTGAATTTAAGCAGATTATTTTATAGACATCTACATTTTATTAGGGCCTTTTTGAAAACCTAGAAAACTTATAGGCCTAATTTTAAAGACATCTTTATTTTTATCTGTTTACCCAATTTGAATTAAAACATATGAATCACGTGAATCAAAGACATTTGGATACATTTTTAAATTTTTCATGAGCGCTCCTCATCTGTCAATTGTCATATCCCTGCATGATATATGGACATACACACATACAGACATACCAACATACAACACGTAACACAAATGTAACACATAACACAATAGTAAAGGCCTTGTAGCTTTTTTCAGGTGAAATCTCCATTGCAATGCTGAAAACTCCAGAGTCGATCAAAAATAGAACTGATCAGAAAACATTAACCCATCAGCAGAATCAAGATCATGAGCTCAAAAAAAAAAAAAATTACAGAATCTAAGAAAAGCAAGAGTCCTAAAAATGATGACTGGCCAGTAATTAGTAAATACCATATTATATACTTTTATGGTTAGGTCTAGTTTGAGTTCAGGTAAAAAGACACATTTACTCTTTTTATCTGTCTCCTGCTGAGTGCTGCAGGCTTCTTTTATTTGCATATCAAAGTAAGTCCTGGCTGAGGTCTGGAAAACTGGAAAGACTGGAATTCTGAGAAGAAACCTCACGCCTAAGGCATTTATCTATAAGTCATAATTTCCAGGTTTGGATGTTGAAAATTTTGATGCAAGTTTAAGATGTAATTCTCAAAATTTTATTTCTTTAGATTTTTCTACACTAGAAAAACTTGCTCACACAAAACTGAAAATAGGATCATTTTTTGATAATATTAATGCCACCATCAGAAGAAGTTTCTATAGGATCATTAAGCCCCTTTCTTTCTTATGAAGTTTCTAATAGTATTAAGTTAAATTAAATTGGCTGAAAAATTTTTAAAAAGAACCACATGCTACCATGTGTATCCAAAATTATGCTTTAAAAATTTCCAAGACTGTTGCTAATTAATGTCATTTCAATAAGCCAGACCAACGTTTTAATTTAGTACCATTTTTTAAAATCTTACACACTGATGGGAATAGATACCATATCATAATTTATTATCTCTTCCCAAGTTAATGCACTGATATATCTAGTGAAATTTTTTCAGGCTGTCTAGTTCAAAATTAAAACTCTTTATTTTTTTTTTTTACCCTAAGTATTTAAGTTTCCTAGCATGAACTACCTGAAATCAAACTAAACATTTGTTTAAACCCAACTTTTAACTGTAAGATAGTGCAATTCTTTAGAAACCCATTTAGATACCAGATGGTTAAAATAAAAAAATCATTTCTAGATACACATTCACCCTAGATCATCCCCAAGAAACAATCTATAATATCAACATATTAATGCATTCATTGTCCCTTTTGTTAAGTAAACAGAGGTGGAGAAATCCTTAAAGTGCACGTAAGGAATAAGGGAGTTCCCCACAGCAAAATGGCTCTGTCAGCTGCTGGGAGTCCCTTAGCCTCACCATTTACTTGCAGGATTAGTTCCTCTGGTTTGCTTTGACCCCAGGCACCAGGCATATTCTATGTCTCCCAACTTTGCAGTAGTCAGCTCCCAAAAATTTCATTCTCTGCTTCAGTTGTTTTGAGTGCTAGGCTTCCCCAAGAGGGCAGAGTGGGGTTTATTTAAAGTCCCCTCTGGGGTGTCAAAATTTATGACTGAAGGCTTGGTTCCCATCCCAAAGCCAATTAATGCCAATTTAATAATGAGGACAGGGTTTTGAGAAAAGTTTAAGCGAGATATCAAAGTTCTTAGACCCCAGACATTTCCCTCTGCAGTGGGCATGCTCAATCCAACTACGGGAAGAAAAGAAATCACTGCTTCCGTAATCTTGCTTAACAAAGGGGAGTAAAGTTTATCAAAGTTCTTTAAAGCACAGCTAAGAGAGGTGAAAAGGTGAGAACAGAAAAACTGGCGGTTCTATTGACTTTTGGTCCCTCACAGGAGAAGCATTAGTTTAAAATTTAGCTAAAGTAACTTCCACATATGTAATGCAGGTTGGAACTCGGGACTCTGCATCGGACCAAACAATGCCATCACATTTAACAGAAACACAGGTAAAATGACACACAAAGACCATCATGCAGCTCCCGTTTGTTCACAACCCCAAGATCTACAATCTTGTGACTCAGGGAGAATGGAGGGAAGAGGGGGAGGAGTAGAAGGTTTGAGTGATAGGATCCTGGGTGAAGGGGTCGGATTGGAGGCAGGGACCAGGAATGGCTTCAAGGACAGAGGCATGGAATGGCTTTGTCCCATAATGAGAGTTTCTCAAACAGAGACAAGGACAATACAAACGTGACACAAACATGTACACACAGTTAACATTTAACACGAGTTCAGAAGTAAAGATTAGAACCTAGTAACTGGCAAAACCTGATGGGTTAGACCACAAAGACAGACAGTGAATTCAACCTGAGAGAAAAAAGTAGTCAGCAAGATATGATGGGTTGCCAGCAGAGTCACCTAATGTGGGCTCATTCGTCCCTCCTCACCTAATGAGAGCACATCCGTCACTCCCCGAGTCCTCCAAGGCATCCCTTGCAAGGACATGGCCTGTGGCTTTAGGACACGTTTGTCCACCACTGACAGGGGGAACTTACGTTCTCCGCTGGAAGCCACTCTGCCAACCCAAACCAAAAACGGAAAAATGGAACCTGAACAAAAAGCTCTGAGTGATCACAAGGAAAAATGAAAAGAAGCGCCTTAGTTACCTCCAGAGGGGTCTGTTGGGGTGTCCTTGTCCTATGCCTGAATTTAGGCAAATGAGTGGCAAGGGAGCTTATTTGGGACACTGTCTTGGGCTGTGCCCCTCATGGAAACCTCCAGCCAGATGTTATGATGAGTGCCTTTATAGAAGAAGAGGAGGGCCATGTGAGAGTGTTTTGGTATTAATTGTGGTCATTTGTGTGACGGTTGGAAGAGATGACTGGGTCCACCTGGGCTTGAATTCTTGTGTGATTCCCCTTAGAGACTGACTTCTGGAACTGAACTCAAAGAAGTATTGCCATGAATTGTGGTGATATTTTAAGAGGTCAAGCATGAGAGTCGCCCTTGGAAACTAAGATCAAGGCCGAGGGTGGCTTTCCACAGAGCACTGGGAATTTCAGCAAAGATATCCCATGATTTTATTCTTAAAGACTTGGTAGCCACAGTTGAGAGTCAAAACACACATGGACCTCACATTGTAGACCTCAATGGTCCTGGCTATATCTAACCTTTTGGCCACTCTTTGGGAAGCCTTGCCTATGAGAGTTCTCCAGAGTTTCATTGAAATGAGCTTCCTCAACATTTAATGCTTCTTGAAACCCACAGTGCATACAAACACAATAGAAATACAAGCAGTTCAGAAGAGGCATGGTGTATAGTTGGACTTGCCTTTTGCATTATGTAGGGTAGGTGTTATAAATCTAGTTAATTTTTAATTGAAATAGTTCTCCTTGTGTTTTTAAAGTTAATAAATATGTGAATTCCTGTATCCTTTTCTCTGTAGCCTATTCATCACATGTATTTTTATATAAACATATTGAATCCTACCTGGTATCACATATACATTCTTGTGAGGTGGCTGACATGGCAGATACAAATTATGACAAGAGATCACTCCTCCTAAACGCTATTGGATCATAAAATTCAGCCTATGGGTAACCTTTCTAGTTGAACAACATTATTCATAAATCCATGTTCAGTAAAATTAATATTTTTGGATCTGTGGACGATATATATTTCATCATGAATTTCAATTGGCATATATATTGCCACTTTATAATGTCTGTGTGTGTTTTGCTCTTTGCTTAATTGCTTTGGAAAGAGATGTGTCTGAATCAGCCTCTTGGCCCTGTGTGAGGCTGTGGCTTAGATTCTCAGCACCTGATGGATCTAAAGAAAGATCCCATGGGTGCATCCAAAACCAAAATGGCCAAAAGAGCAGTTATTGTGGATGAAGACTCTCACCTTCCTCTCTAATGGCCCTGACATCCATCAAGTGAAAATAGGGATCCTTTGGGTCAAATGAGTTCTTTAAAGCCCTGCAAAGTTTAGCCCATAGGTGCTTGGGTTTTCACATGAATCCAGTTTACATAAAGAATCTAAACCCCACAGTCATTTGGCCTCAAATTGAAGAAGATAAGGGGCATGTGGGAGCATTTTGTTTTGAATTGTGTTAATTTGTTTGGCGCTTGGAACAGATGACTGGTTCCACCTGGGCCTGAACTCTGGTATGATTCTCCTTAGAGACTGAATTCTGGAAGTGACATAAGAGAAGTATTGTCATGAATTGTGTTTGGATTTTACTAGGCCATGCAACCTAGATCTCAGGTATTAATTGTGGTGCAGGGAGATCTAGGTGCAGGGTGGCTTTGCCCAGAGCACTGGGAATCTCAGCCTGGATATCACATGATTTTATTCTGAAATTCTTTAAAGCCACAGTTGAGAGTCAAAACACACATGGACCTCACATTGTAGACCTCAATTGGCCTGACTTCATGTGACCTATTGGCTACTGTTTGGGAAGACTTGCCTGTGAGTGTTCTCAAGATCTTTCATTGAAATGAGCTTCTTCAACATTTAATGGTTCCTGAATGAATTGAAACCCACAGAGCCTCCAACTTTATCCTCAAAAAATGGCTTGATAAATACCATGAAACTTTTGAAATTCCCATGACCAGGTGGCACTGGAAAACTTTTGGATGTCCTGTTGCTGATCATGAGTGTATCTCACAGTGCCTTGACTGACTGGGTTTCATGAAAATTGTGTAGAACAGTGATGCCAGTATGTTGGAGCCTGTTCATTAGTGGGCCTAGAGCAGTGGTGTGAAGGTGTGTGATAAAACATGTGTGTTGGGGCATGTGGATCTGCCATTGGCTTCCAATTGCCTTGTGACTGACAGGGTACAGTCAGCAGACCCTTATATGTAAAGGCATCTTGTTATATGGATAGGTTTCTGGGCAATGTTCAGAATCAGGTTGCTATGGACAAAGGGGCAACCTATGTGGGACAGAATCCTGGTTGGTGCATTCTCATGCAGACTGTGTCCCTCCACACGTGACAGAACTCCCTCCAGCACTGTGTCCCAGTTGAACTCCTTGTATTTCATGAAGCAAATACCAAACTCCCAGTGCACCAAGGAGTAACACCACGAAAATTGGAGCATGACCAAATGGCTTCACAGTCAACCCGGGGAGACACTTACACCACAGTGGCCATAGTTTAACTACAAAAAGAGTATTCAGCACTGCTGCCTCATGTTCATTGGAAAATTAGAAACAATGTCCTTCAGGTCACATATTTGCAAACCCAGATTTGATGGTCACACAACAAAGGAAGCTAAAGCTCCTGACAACAACATGTATTTTAAGAGCCCAACCTCAGAGAGTTTCTCAAGAAGTCTTTACACAAGCAGAGCTCAATGTTTGTGGAGTGTTTACCCTGTCCCTTACTTTTGGAAACTCCTCTATCACCTACAAGTTTGTGAACTCCTGAGCATTTTTTATTCCTGATATGTATTTACAGATTTTCTAACTTTTCTCCTCTAATTGTATCTTACTTGGAACTAAGGTAATGTCAAGGCAATCTTCTGGATGAGAGTGTGAACATTTTTGTCTAGCACATATTTGCATACCAATTAGAGTCATTTTCCATATTTCCATTCGAAATACTGAATCCTTGATACTAACGCATACCCTAATAGACTCTGACTACTACTCCTAATATGATGGAGAAAAATAACACAAACAGAATAGGAATACAAGCAGTTCAGAGGAATCATAATGTATAGTTGGACTTGTTTTTTGCATGATTAATTGTAGGTGTTATAAATCTAGTCAATTTTTAATTGAAATAGTTCTCCATGTGTTTTTAATGTTAACAAATATGTGAATACCTATCTCCCTTTCTCTGTAGCCTATTCAGCACATGTATTTTTAAATGCACATATAGAACAATACCTGGTATCACACCTACATTTTGTGAGGTGGCTAATTTGGCAAATACAATTTGTGAGAAGTGATCACTCCTGTTAAACTCTGTTGGAACTGAAAATTTAACCTAGGGGTGTGTTTCCTAGAAGAACAACATTATACATAAATACATGTTCTAAAAGAAATAATTTTGCATCTGTGGAGGATATATATTTCATGATAAATTTGATTGCTAATTTATTGTCTGTGTGTGTTTTTGTATATATATATATATATATATATATATATATATATATATATATATATATATATATATATAAATATACAGACACTCTCCAGATTTTTCAAAATATGAAATATATGTGTCTTATATACACTCCCTAAATTCATTCATGTTCATGTATATGGATTTATAATCAACTTTTCACAAGATCATTCTCAGAAATATTCATCCACCTGAAATACATATTGTTTCCAGTACTGAAAACTAACTTCAGTTAATGTTGCATACAAATACTAATACTTCTACAGTAACTGACCCAGTTTAACACCAATGCAAGTACATTCCTATGTGACATGATGTGTATTTTGAAATTCATTTTAATTCAACACTGGTACATTACTATTTCTTCAATTTATGCACATCATAGGATATATATTTCATCCACAAGTTAGCAAACTTATAGGCATTTGTTTCACTTTCAATCACTTCCTGCTTCAGAACACATGGATTCTTCCAGGTTTCTTGACTGGTCTTATAATGAGACTTCTTTGGAAATATATTATTTTTGATTTCTTTTATCACTTTTGAAGCAAAACTGACACTCACTTCATGATAAACCATAACTATAATATCACCATTAGATGTATAACTGGTTGGAATGAATGATTTTATAACAATATAGTATTTTTTATATATTCTCTTATATCAGTTTATTCCATTATTTAAAGTGGAACCAGTTATATTATTTATTCACTATATTGTCTATTCATGCATTATCTCTATATTCATAGACACAGGGTACACCTCTTAGTACCCCGAATACTAATTTATTAGTCTTCTAAATATTGCTCCCAGAAATGGTAGAAGAAATACTCATGTCACCTGATCTACATATGCATGTTACCACAGTAATATTCTGGACACAAAATGCAAAAGTCACACGTATGATTGTACCAAAGCCTAAATGGAAACTGAACATGGATTACTAAAAACATCCATATCCAGGTTGCCTAATGCTCTCAAATGTCAATCCTATTGGTGACCACATTTTTGTTTCTTCCTAAGATTATATATTCAACCTCAAAACTGTTGGAAATATCTAGTTTTTTCACTCACTTTATACTTTGCCTGATTTCCTAATGTCTCTATTGATATCTACTTTCCTACATATTTTTTCCAGTTCAACATTGTGACTGACCCTTCACATGTGCTGACATTGACATTCACTCTCTAACCGAAACCCTATTGCTAATGAACTTTGGTCCAAATCCTATACTCTATCTTCTTCCGAAACATACTGACTATCTTCCTGATCCTATCGACTATCCCTTTTTGAGTGGATGTACTCTACTACATTCAATCATCTGAGGTACAAGGTCCTATGCCATTGTATATCGATTTTTCTGAAACATGTATGCAGAACATAATTCAAAGCTACGTGTCCCAATCTATTGCCAAATGCACTTCTGAGCTTCAAAACTTACCTAGATTTCTGTTTTCATACTTATATTTAACCACTATATTTCTATATATTGCAGGTCCCCAATAACCTTATTCATCCCGCAGAATGATTCCTAACCCAAATCGAACGTGTTATTAACCCTAACCATACACTGTTGCCTCAATCTAACATTACAAAAGAGCAGGGACAGGGCTATTCTTTCAATTAGGGATGTAGGTAATCTTCCAACTGCTGAGAACCTCAAAGTTCGATGCAGAAATGATCCCTGGAGAAGATGTAGGCAGCTATGAAGGACCTGCATGAGCAAAAGCCATCTTCCATGGCAAACAACCTGGACAGGATGAAGGGATGTGTATGCATCAGACTCTCTCTTCTTAATGTAGAGAAGATGAACCTAACCAGGCCTGCGTGTAGAGCTGTTCCATGGTGTCTATTTTGATATACCATTCTAACTAGTCAAATTGTCACAGGAAGTAGGGGCACCCTCCAACTCATGGAACCATTGGAAGCAAGTGTTAGGACAAAGTTGTTGCCAAGGCAGTGACCTCATTCAGTTGCAAAGAAAGTGACATACCTCATTTCCTTGGTGATGGAACTCTCTGAAATTGAGATGCAAGAAGCCAGGCACCAAGAGCCAGTCCCAGTCCCAGTCCCAGTGGGCTCACTTGATTGGATTTACCAAGTACAGATTCAGAACTTCTTGGTACCTACTGATGTGAGGATGGCCAAATGCCAGTAGAGCTCTGAAGAGGGGCCTTTCTTGAGACAGCAGGTTGTGGCTAACAGCAGGCTCCTCGCAGAATAACAGAGTTGGCCAAGGAGACAAGATCTGAGACCAGACAGGCCATTTCGAGTGGAACATAGTATGGCCCACCAGTCAGAGGACACTCCAGATAGTTAAAGACCTATTTTTGGGAAGGAGGTGCCTTTTTGGTTGTGGGTGTGAGTTTGTGGTTTTGTTTCATGTTCTGAGAATAGGTAGAAAAGGTGGTTGGTTTGGTTTGGAGTCGACTGTTTCTAGTAAGTCTATAGACAAGGCGAGTGTTTCTATGTCTGTGTAGCCACTGTGTCCGTGGTTTTAGACATTAGAAACGAGAATGCATCAATGGAGGTGTCCTGTCTAGTAGAAAGCTTCACAGCATTCATCCTGCACAATTGATTAATGGACTGTTGCTTGCCTTATGGATGGGAAACACCTACTAACTTCCTAAGTTGCTGTTTTCTTCCTGAATTCTGGCCACTCTCCAGAATAGTATCATGGTTTATTGTCCAAGATATGTACCACCTCCAAACTCTGTGACATGGCCATGTCCTTGATAGCTGAAGGGAATGGGAACATCTCAGAAAACTCAGATATCAGTGTGACCAGTAAAGTCTCAGTGGAGAAACCCTGCTTGGCTCCATTTGCTTATCTATGTTTCTGTTGCCTTGAATGTCAGGAAGGTCTTTGCCTCAGGCCACCCCTTTGTGAAGCGTGAAGAAACAGTTTTCAAATGGAAATGAATGGGCATCACCTGTGGCTCTTTGCTTAATTGCTCTGGAAAGGGATGTGTCTTAGTCAGACACTAGGCCCTGTTTGAGGCTGTGGCTAAGATTCTCAGCTCCTGATAGATCTAAAGAAGATCCCATGTGTGCATCCAAAACCAAAATGGCAAAAAATCTGTCATTGTGGATGAAGTCTCTTGCCTTCTTCTGTTTGGTTCCTGACCTCCATCAAGTGAGAATAGGGATCCTTTGGATCAAATGAGTTCTTCAAAGTCCTGCAGAACTGCTTGGGTTGTCTCATGATGCCAAATCACATAAAGAATCTATACCTGACAGTAAGTAGGCCTCAAATTGGAGAAGCAGAGCAGTATTTATGGCAGGCCTAGAGCAGTTGTGTGCAGGTGTGTGACAATACATCTGTGGTGGGGTCATGTGGATCTTACATTGGCTTCCAAATGGCTTGTGACTGACATGGTGCAGCTAGCAGAACTTTGTATGTAAAGGCATCATGTTACATGGAGAGTTTTCAGGGCAATGTTCAGAATCAAGTTCCTATGGTAAAGGGGGCAAGCAATGGGGGATGGAAGCCTGGTTGGTGCATTCTCCTGCAGACCCTGACACACCATACGTTACAGGACTCCCTCCAGCATTGTGTCCCAGTTTAACCCCTTGTATGTCATGAACCAAATACAAAACACCCACTGCAGCAGCAAGAAACACCACGAAAAGTGGAGGATGACCAAATGATTTCAAAGTCCAGACGGGGAGACACTTATCCCCCATTGGCCACAGTTTAGTTACAAAGAGTGAATTCAACACTGCTGCCTCATATTCATTGGTCAATAAGAATTCATGTCCTCCAGGTCACAAAAATGCAGACCCAAGTTTGATGGTCTCACTACAAAGGAAGCTAAAGCTTCTGAAAACAACATATATTTCAAGTACCCAACCTCATTGTCAGTATCTCCAGAAGTGTTAAGGCCAGCAGAGATCCATGTTTGTGGAGTTTTACCCTGTCCCTAAGGTTTGGAAACGTCTCTTCCACCTCAAAGGTTGTGAACTACTGAGCATTTTCCATTCTACGTATGTATTCACAGATTTTCTAACTCTTCTCCTCTAATTGTTTCTTACATGGGGCGTGGTTATTTCAAGCCATTGTTCTGAATGAGAGTGGGAATTTTTTTGTGTGTATCACGTATTTGCATACACATTGGATTCATTTTCCAATTTTCCATTCGAAATACTGAATCCCTGACACGAACCCATACCCTACTAGACTCTGACTACTAATTCTAATATGATGCAGAAAAGTAACACAAACAGAATTAAAATACAAGCAGTTCAGAGGAGGCATGGTGTATAATTGATCTTGCCTTTTGCATGATAAATGTCAGGTGTTATAAATCCAATCTATTTTTAATTGAAATAGATCTCCATGTGTTTTTAAAGTTAACAAATATGTGAATTCCTGTCTCCCTTTGTCTGTAGCCTATTCAGCACATGTATTTTTATATGCACATATCAAATCCTACCTGGTGTCACACCTACATTCTTGTGTGGTGACTGACTTGGGAGATACAATTTGTGAGAAGACATCACTCCTCCTAAACGCTGTTGGAACTGATAATTCAAATAATGGGTGAGCTTCCTAGTAGAAAAACATTATACATAAATCCCTGTTAAGAAAATTGAATATTTTTGGATCTGTGATTGATGTATATTTCATGGTGAATTTAGATTTGCATATATGTTGCTACATTTTAATATCTGTATGTGTCTGTGTGTGTATACACACACACACACACTCTCTCTCTCTCTCTCTCCAGATTTTTCAAAATATGAAATATATGTATCTTATTTACACTCCCTAAATTCATTTATGTTCAAGTATGTGGATTTATAATCAACTTTTCACAAGATTTCTCTCAGAAATATTTATCCACCTGAAATACATATTTGTTTCCTAGTACTGAAAACTAACTTCAGTGAATGGTACATACAAATCCTGTTGATAGCCACAGCCAAGGGTCTCCAGTAAATACCATATGTACTACTGCACAACCTAAGGCAGGCATGGTCCCTAAGCCACATGCTCGTTGTTTAAACAGAGAGGGGGAGATGTTGAGAGCCACAGCCAAAGGGGCCCCAGGAAACCTCCAGCTGCCAGCAAACTTCCAGCTGCCGGCTGATGATTGGCTCCACAGCGGCCCCAGCAACATCTAGCTGATTGGCTCCTCTGCGGTGATGCTCATTGCAGATGCTCGTTGAGCTGTTTCCCCGCCCTTTCAGACTGCCAGTGGATGATTGGCTGACAGAGGCCCCAGCAACATCTAGCTGATTGGCTCCCCTGTTGTGATGCTCAATGGGATGTTTCCCTGCCCTTTCAGACAACGGAGCTGCTCATTGGTGGACTTTTTTGGCTCCGCCCATGTGACCCAGCCAATCAGCCTCAAAAGGAGGAGGCTTGTGGTTGAGGGAGAGGCTTGTGGGAAGACTGTGGTGGCAGTTGGGCTCTGAGGGTTTTTCCTGAGAAGCTGTTTTGTTTGGCTTGTGTGGTTCTAAAAATAAAGTTTGTTTCTTTTGACAATTGGCTCCTGAATTGTGCCCAGCCAGACTGATGATAATCATGTAAAATGTTGATTTTAAATCGCATACATGAACTTGAATGAATTTAGGGAGTGTATAATAAGACACATATATTTCATATTTTGGAAAATCTGGAAAATCTGGTATATATATATATATATATATATATATATATATATATATATATACACACACACACACACACAACAATAAAATGTAGCAATATATATGCCAATCGAAATTTATCATGAAATATATATCATCCACATATCTAAAAATATTCATTTTACTGAACATGGATTTATGTATGATGTTGTTCACTAGGAAGCTCACCCATAGTTTGAATTTTCAGTTCCATCAGTATTTAGGGGAAGTGATCTATTCTCATAATTTGTATATTCCAAAGTTAGTGAGATCACAAGAATTTACGTGTGTTACCAGGTAGGAGTCTATGTATGCATAAAAATATACATGTTCTAAAGAGGCTACAGAGCAAAGGAGACAGGAATTTACATATGTGTTAACTTTGAAAACTCATGGAGAAATATTACAATGAAAAATTGACTAGATTTATAACACATATCCTTGATAAAAGAGAAGGAAAATCCAAGTATACACCATGCCTCCTACAAAAGGCCTGTATTTCTATTCTGTTAGGTTTCTTTTTCTCCATCATTTTAGGATAGTAGTCAGAGTCTAGTAGGGTATGGGTTAGTGTCAGAAATTCAGTATTGCAAATGGAAAATAGGATAATGTATCCAATGTGTATGCAAATATGTGCTACACAATAATCTTCCCACTCTCACCTAGAACAATGCCTTGACATTACCTTTGCCCCAAGTGAGACACAATTAGAGAAGAAGAGTTAGAAAATCTGTGAATACATATCTGGAATGGAAAATTCTCAGGAGTTCTCAACCTGGGATCAGGTAGAGGAGTTTCCAGAAGTAAGGGATTGGGTAAACACTCCACAACCATGGAGCTCTGCTGGAAAAAAGACTTCTGGAGAATCTGCCTCTGAGGTGTGGCACTTGAAATATATATTGTTGTCAGGAGCTTTGTCTTCATTTGTAGTGAAACCATCAAAGCTGGGTCTGAATCTATGTGACCTGGAGAAGATGGTTTCTTATTTTCCAATGAACCTGAGGCAGCAGTGCTGATTTCTCTCTTTGTAGGTAAACAGAGGCTACTGGGCCAAAGTGTCTAACCATGTGGACTGTGAAGCCATTTAGTCATCCTCCAATTTTCATGGTGTTTCTTGGTGCTGAACTGGGAGTTTGGTATTTGCTTCAAGAAATACAAGGAGTTCAACTGGGACACAGTGTTGGAGGGAGTTCTGTGACATGTGCTGGGTCAGAGTCTCCAGGAGAACGCACTAACCCGGCTTCTATCCCACATAGCTTGCCCCCTTGACCATAGCAACCTGATTCTGAACATTTCCCTGAAACCTCTCCATATAACAAGATGCCTTTGCATATAAGGGTCTGCTGGGTGCACCATGTTAGCTAAAAGTCATTTGGAAGTCAATGGCAGATCCACATGGCACCACCATAAATATTTTATCACACACCTGCACACCACAACTCTGGGCCAACTACTCCGCAGTCTCCGTCTAACCGGCATCCCTGTTCTACACCACTTTCATTATACCCAATCAATCAAGGCACTGTCTGGTACACTAATGATCAGCAACAGGACATCAAAGGTTCTCCAGTGCCACCTCATCATGCGAATTTCAAAAATTTCATGGTATTTATCTAGCCATTTTACAAGGATGAAGTTGGAGGCATTGTGGGTTTCAATTCTTTCAGGAATCATTCAATGTTGAGGAAGCTCATTTCAATGAAAGTTCTGGAGAACTCTCACAGGCAAGGCTTTCCAAAGAGTGGCCAAATAGTCACTTGAAGCCAGGCCAATTGAGGTCTACAATGTGAGGTCCATGTGTGTTTTGACTCTCAACTATGTCTGGCAAGTATTTCAAAATAACATCATATGATATTCTGTCTGAGATTCCCAGTGCTCTGTGGAAAGCCACCCCGGGCCTAGAGCTCAGTTTCAAAGGGCGACTTTCATGGGTGGCCGCCTAAAATCCCAACACAAATCATGGCAATACTTCTCTGAGGTCAGTTCCAGAACTCAGTCTCTAAGAGGAATCACACCAGAGTTCCAGAGTTCAAGCCCTGGTGGACCCAGTCATCTTTTCCGACTGCCACATAAATGACCACAATGAAAACCAAAACACTCCCAAATGGCCCTCATCTTCTTCCATATAGACACTCATCATAACCTCTGGCTTGACGTTTCCTTGAGGGGCACAGCCCAAGACAGTGTCCAAAATAATCTCCCTTTCCTCTCATTTGCCTAAAGTCAGGGTGGCCTGGACACCCATTCTGTGAACCATGAGTGATCAAATAACCCTGACTTTAATACTGCTCTGCTTCTCCAATTTGAGGCCTACTGTCTGTGGAGTATAGATTCTTGATGTGAATTGGAGTATTGAAAAAACCCAATAACCCATTGGCTACACTCTGCAGGGTTTTGAAGAACTCATTTGACCCAATAAATCCCTATTCTCATTTTATGGAGGTCAGGAACCTTACAGAGGAAAGTGAGAGACTTCATCCTCAATGACTGCTTTTTGGGCCATTTTGGTTTTTGATGTGCCTTCTGGAATGTTACATTTTTTTTTTTTGGTTTTAGTGCCTTCTGGAATATTACATAATTTTTTTCTTTAGACATTATTGCCAGAGTTCCTATCTTCATCCCAGTGCAGGTGAAATCAAAGATAATACCAATCTACAGCTTCTGCAAAGCCATCCCTGTACTGCTTGCAGAACTTGCCTGGACACATTGTGTACTCACCTAAATGCATTGTGAACTATCTGTTGGTGCAGCAACTTGTGGTAGTGTTGGGGTATATTTGCTGATGATGTCATCGGTGGTACAATTTATCCAAAAGGAGCCATCAATTGGCTTGGTGTATCTTCCTCCCTTCTGCGTGTCATGATCGTCCAGCTAAAATTTGGGGGGCCAACAGAGGTGAGGCAAAAAACCTCACCCACCCCCGCTGGTACAAAGACCTCTCCACAGGTGTGGCTCTATACTGGACGGGTAGTCAGTGACGGGTAAGATCCAATTGCAATGGTACCAACTTAACGGGTAAAGACCATATGTACTATTGGACAACCTAAGGCAGGCACGGTCCCTAAGCCACATGCGTGTTGTTTAAACAGAGAGGCGAAGATGTTGAGAGCCACAGCCGAAGGGGCCCCAGCAAAATTCCTGCTGCCAGCAAACTTCCAGCTGCCGGCTGATGATTGGCTCACAGCGGCCCCAGCAACACCTAGCTGATTGGCTCCTCTGCGGTGATGCTCAATGGGCTGTTTCCCTGCCATTTCAGACCACAAAACTGCTCATTGGGGGACTTTTTTGGACTCCGCCCACATGACCCAGCCAATCGCCCTCAAGAGCAGGAGTATTGTGGGAGGCGGAGAGAGGCTCCTGTGGGAGGGAGAGGTTTTGGGAAGCCAGTGGTGGCAGTTGGGGCTCTGAAGGTTTTTCCTGAGAGGCTGTTTTGTTTGGCATGTGTGGTTCTAAAAATAAAGTTAGTTTCTTTTGACAAGTGGCTGCTGATTGTGCCCAGCAAGACTGTGGCATTATCCTAATATTTCTACAATAACTGACCCAGTTTAACATCAATGCAAGTAGATTCCTGTGGAGAGGACATGATGTGTATTTTGACGTTCATTTTTATGTAACAGTGGTACATTACTATTTCTTCAGTTTACGCACATCATAGTATATATATTTGATCCACAAGTTCACAAATTTATAGGCATTTGTTTCACTTTCAATCACTTTCTGCTTCAAAACACATGTATTCCTCCAGGTTTCTTGACTGGTCTTTTCATGAGACTTCTTTCCAAACACATTATTTCCGATTTCCATAATCACTTTTGAAGCAAAACTCACACATTCTTCATGAAAAACCATAATGCTGATATAACCATTATATATATTACTGGTTGGAATGAAGAATTGTATATCAATGTAAGATTTTCTGTATATTTTCAGATATCAATTCAATCCATTATTTAAAGTTAGAACCAGTTATAATATTTCTTTACAGTATGGTCTATTCATGCATTATCTCTATAATTATAGACACAGTGTACACCATTTTTACCTCCAAAAATAATTGATACGTCTTCAAAATATTGCTCCCAGAAATGGTGGAAGAAATACTCATGTCACCTGATCTACATATATATTTTACCACAGTAATATTCTGCACACAGAAAGAAGAGGTCAAACTTATGTTTGTACCAAAGCCTAAATGAAAAGTGAGCATGGATTACGGAAAACATCCATGTCCATATTGCCTAATGCTCTCAAAAGTTCATCCTATTGGTGACTACATGTTTGTTTCTTCCTAAGATTATATATTCAAACTCAAGCCTGTTGAAAATGTATAATTCTATCACTCACTTTATACTTTGCCTGATATCCTAATGTCAATTGATATCTGGATTCCTACTTTTTTCCCCAGTTCATCCTTTTGACAGACTCTCCACATGTGCTGACAATTACATTCACTCTCTATCCGAAACCCTATTGCTAAAGATCTTTTCATCCAAATCTTATACTCACTCTTCTTTCAAAACCTACCAACAATCTTACTAATCCTACAAATTATTTCTTTTTGACTGGATGTTCTCTTCAACATTCAATCAACCAAGGTACAAGGATATATGCCATTGTATATCGATTTATCTGAGACATCTGTGCAGAATATAATTCAAAGCTAAGAATCCCAGCCAAGGGTCCAATGCAATTCTGAGCTTCAAATATTACCTAGATGTCTGTTTTCATACTTATATTTCACTTATATTCTTATAAATATCGCACGTTCCCAATACCATAATTCATCCCGCAGAATGATTCCTAACCCAAATGGAACATGTTATTAACCCTGACCATACACTGTTCTCTCAATCTAACTTTACTGAAGAGCAGGGACAGAGTTGGTCTTTCAATACAGAAATTAGGGGATCTTCCACTTGCTGAGAACCTCCAATGTCATTAAAGAAATGATCCCTGGATTAAATGTAGGCAGCTATGAATGACGTCAGAGAGCAAAAGTCATTTTCCATGACAAACAACCTGGTTAGCATGAAGGGATGTGTCTGAATCAACATTTCTTTTCTTAATGTATAGAAGATGGACCAAACCAGGCCTATCTGGAGAGCTTTTTTTGGGTGCCTATGGTTGATATACCATGCAAACTTGTGAAAGTTTCACTGGAAGAAGGGGCAGCCTCCAACTCATTGGACTTTGGAAGCAACTGTTAGGACAAATTGGTTGACAAGGCAGTAACCTAATTCAGTTCCTGAAGGAAGTGACCTACGTCACTTCCTTTGTGAAGGAATTCTCTGAACTTGGGATCCATGAAGACAGGTACCCAGAGCCAGTCCCAGTCCCAGTCCCAGTGGGCTCACTTGTTCAGTTTTACCAAGGACAGGGTCAGTCTTTCTTGGTACCTACCTATGTGAGGATGGCCAAAGGCCAGAAGAGCTCTGAAGAGGGACCTTTTCTGAGAAAGCAGGTAGTGGCTCACCGCTGGCTCCTGACAACTTCACAAAGTTGGCCAAAGAGACCAGATCTGAGTCAGGACAGGACATTTCGGGAGAACATTTTATGGCCCACCAGTCAGAGGACACTCTGGATAGTCACAGACCTACTTGGGGGAAGGAGGTGCCTTTGTGGGAGTTGTTGTGGTTTTGTGGTTTTGTCACATGTTCTGAGAATAGGTAGGAAATGTGGTTTGTTTGGTTTGGATTGGACTGTTTCTAGTAAGTCGTTTGACATGTAAGTGTTTCTATGTCTGTGTATCCCACTGTGTCTGTGGTTGTAGACATTAGAAAAGAGAATGAATTAATGGATGTGTCCTGTCTAGTAGAAAGCTTCCCAGCATTCATCCTGCCCAATTGATGAATGGACTGCGGCTTGCCTTCTGGATGGGCAAAACCTTCTATCTTCCTAAGATCCTGTTTTCTTCCTGAATTCTGGCCACTCTCCAGAATAGGCTCATGGTTTTGTGTCCAAGATATATACCACCTCCAAGCTCTGTGACATGACCATGTACTTGATAGCTGAAGTGAATGGGGAGCATCTCAGAAAACTCAGATATCAGTGTGACCATTAAAGTCTCAGTGGAGAAACCCTGCTTTGTGTCTTTTGCTTACCTGTTCTTCTGTTGCCCTAAATGTCAGGAAGGTCTTTGCCTCTGGCCACCCCTTTGTGAAGCCTGAAAAAAACAGTTTTCAAATGAAAATGAATGGGCATCACCTGTGGCTCTTTGCTTAATTGCTTTGTAAAAGGATGTGTCTGAATTATCCTCTTGGTTCTGTGTGAGGTTGTGGCTTAGATTCTCAGCACCTGATGCATCAAAAGATAGATTCCATGTGTGGATTCAAAACAGAAATGGCAAATGAGTCTCTTGCCTTCCTCTATTAGATTCCTGACCTTCATCAAGTAAGAATCAGGATCCTTTAGTTCAAAAGAGTTCTTTGAACCCCTGCAGAAGTGCTTGGGTTTTCTGATGACTCCAAATCACATAAAGAATCTATACCTGACAGTCAGTAGGCCTCAAATTGGAAAAGCAGAACAGTATTAACGCCATGCCTATTTGATCAGTTCTGGTTCACAGGAAGGGTGTGTAGGCCACCCTGACTTTCGGCAAATGAGGGGAAAGTGAGCTTATTTTGGACAGTGTCTTGGTCTGCGCCCCTCATGGAAACTTCTAGCCAGAGGTTATGAATAGTGTCTATATGGAAGAACATGAGGGCCATGTGAGAGTGTTTTGGTTTTCATTGTGGTCATTTGTGTGGAGGTGGGAAAAGATGACTGCGTCCACCTGGGTTTCAACTCTTGTGGGATTCCCCTTGGAGACTGAGTTCTGAAACTGACCTTAGAGAAGTATTGCCATGAATTGTGTTGGGATTTTCGGAGGCCACGCATGAGAGTCACCCTTGGAAACTGAGATCTAGGCCCAGGGTGGCTTTCCACAGAGCACTGGGAATCTCAGCGAGGATATCACTTGATTATATTCTGAAAGACTTGGCAGCAATAGTTGAGAGTCAAAACACACATGGACCTCACATTGTAGACCTCAATGTGGCTGGCTTTATGTGACCTTGGGCCACTCTTTCAGAAGACTTGCCTGTGAGAGTTCTCTAGAGCTTCCATTGAAATGAGATTCCTCAATATTTAATGGTTCCTGAATGAATTGAAACCCACAGTAACTCCAACTTCATCCTTGAAAAATGGCTAGAAAATACCATGAAATTTTTGAAATTTCCATGACCAGCTGGCACTGGAAAACCATTTGATGTCCTGTTGCTTATCATGAGTATACAAGACAGTGCCTGGTTTGACTGAGTTTCATGATAATGGTGTAGAAAAGATATGCCAGTAAGTTGGAGCCTGCTGAGTAGTGGGCCAAGAGCAGTAGAGTGTAGGTGTGTGAAAAAACATCTGTGGTGGGGCCACGTGGATCTGCCATTGGCTTAGAAATGGTTTGTGACTGACATGGTGCAGCTAGCAGACCTTTGGATGTAAAGGCATCTTGTTGTATGGAGAGGTTTCAGGGCAATGTTCAGAATCATGTTGCTATGGTCAAGGGGGCAACTATGTGTGATAGAAGCCTTCTTGGTACATTCTCCTGCCGATCCTGACCACCACACGTGACAGAAGTCCCTGCAGCACTGTATCACAGTTAAACTCCTTTATTTCATAAAGTAAATACCAAACTTTCAGTGCAGCATCAAATAACATGATTAAATGTGAAGGATGATCAAATGGCTTCACAGTCCACATGGGGAGACACTTAGCCCCCAGTAGCCCCAGTTTGCCTACAAAGAGAAAATTCAGTACTGCTGCCTCGTGTTCATAGGAAAATAAAAAAAACATGTCGTCCAGGTCACATAGATGCAGACTCAGCTTTGATGGTCTCACTACAAAGGAAGCTAAAGCTCCTGACAACAACATATATTTCAAGTGCCCAACCTCAGAGGCATTTTCTCAAGAAGTCTTAAGGCCAACACAGCTCCATGTTTGTGGTATTTACCCTGTCCCTTACTTTTGGAAACTCCTCTACCACCTTCAAGGTTGTGAACTCCTGAGCATTTTCCATTCCAGATATTTATTATGAACTCAAACAACAACAAGTGCTGGCGAGGATGTGGAGAAAAGGGTACACTTGTACATTGCTGGTGGGACTGCAAATTGGTGCAGCCAAATTGGAAAGCAGTATGGAGATTTCTTGTAGAGGTGGGAATGGAACCACCATTTGACCCAGGTATTCCCCTTCTCAGTCTATTCCCTAAAGACCTAAAAAAATGCTACAGGGACACTGCTACATTGATGTTCATAGCAGCACAATTTACAATAGCAAGACTGTGGAACCAACCTAGATGCACTTCCATAGATGAATGGATAAAAAATGAGGCATTTATACACAATGGAGTATTACTCTGCATTAAAAAATGACAAAATTTTTACAGAGAAATGGATGGCATTAGAGCAGATTATGCTAAGTGAAGCTAGCCAATCCCTAAAACCAAATGCCAAATGTCTTTTTGATATAAAGAGAGTAACTAAGAACAGAGTAGGGACGAATAGAATGAGAAGAAAATTAACATTAAACAGGGATGAGAGGAGGAAGGGAAAGGGAGAGAGAAGGGAAATTGCATGGAAATAAAAGGAGACCCTCAGGGTTATACAAAATTACATACAAGAGGAGGTGTGGGACAGGAAAAAATTATACAAGGGGGAGAAATGAATTACAGTAAAGAGGTAGAGAGAGAAGAGGAGAGGGGAGGTAAGGGGAGGGGGATAGTAGAGGTTAGGAAAGGCAGCAGAATACGACAGACACTAGTATGGCAATATGTAAATCAATGGATGTGTAACTGATGTGATTCTGCAATCTGTTTATGGGGTAAAAATGGGAGTTCATAACCCACTTGAATCACAGTGTGGAATATGATATATCAAGAACTATGTAATGTTTTGAACAAGCATAAATAAAAATTAAAAAAAAGAAAACTAACTTTGGTGAATGGTGCAAAGAAATCCTAATATTTCTACAGTAACTGACACAGTTTAACATCAATGCGAGAAGATTCCTGTGGGACATGATGTGTATTTTGATGTTCATTTTTATTCAGCACTGGTACATTACTATTTCTTCAGTTTATTCACATCATATTATAATATTTCATCCACAAGTAAGCAAATTTATCGTCATTTTTTTCAATTTCAATCACTTCCTGCTTCAGAACTCATGAATTCCTCGGTGTTCCTTGACTGGAATTTTCATGAGACTTCTTTCCAAACACATTATTTTCGATTTCCATAATCAAATTTGAAGCAAAACTCACACAAACTTCATGATAAATCGTACCCTAATATTAACATTAGGTGTATAACTGGTTGTCATGAATGATTGCATATCAATATAAGATTTCTTATATATTTTCAGATATCAATTCAATCCATTATTTAAAGTGGAACAATTTGTATTATTTATTGAAATTAAGGTCTATTCATGCATTATCTGTATATTCATAAAAAGAGGGTACACCTCTTTTTACCCCCAATGCTAATTTATACGTTTTCAAAATACTGCTCCTAGAAATGGTGGAAGAAAAAATCATGTCATCTGATCTACATATACATTTTATCACAGTAATATTCTGGAAACAAAATGCAAAGGTCCCACTTAGGATTGTACCAAAGCCTAAATGTAAAGTGAACATGGATTACTAACAATATCCATGTCCATGTTGCCTAATGCTCTCAAATGTCAATCCTATTGGTGACCTACATATTTGTTTCTTCCTAAGATTAGATATTCAATCTCAACCCTGTTGAAAATGTCTTATTCTATCACTCACTTTATACTTTGCCTGATTTCCTAATGTCTCTATTGATATCTGCTTTTCTACAAATTTTCCCCAGTTCATCATTGTGTCTGATTTCTTCATATGTGCTGACATTTATATTCACTCACTGCCCGAAAAAAATTGCTAAAGAACTTTTGTTACATATCCTATACTAACTCTACTTGCTAAACATAACGACTTTCTTGTTTTTTTAAAAAAATTTTTTTTATTGGTTGTTCAAAACATTACAAAGCTCATGGCATATCATCTTCCATACATTTCATTCAAATGGGTTATCAGCTCCCATTTTTACCCCAAATACAATTTGCAGAATCACATCGGTTACACATCCACATTTTTACATAATACCATATTAATGACTGCGACTATCTTCTTAATCCTACCGACAATCCCTTTTGACTGGATGTTCTCTTCAGCATTCAATCATCCAAGGTTCAAGTTCCTCTGCCATTGTATATCGATTTATTTGAGACATGTGTGCAGATAGTAATTCAAAGCTAAATATCCCAATCAATGGCCCAATGTCATTCTGGGATTCAAATCTTACTTTAATTTCTGTTTTCATACGTATATTTATCCTCGATATTCTTATAAATATCACAGGTTCCCAATACCATTATTAATCCAGCAGAATGATTCCTAACCCAAATCGAACATGAAATTAACCCTAACCATACACTGTTCACTCAATCTAACTTTACAGAAGAGCAGAGACAGATTGTTCTTACAATACAGGAATGTAGGGGATGCTCTACCTGTTAAGAACCTCAAAGGTCCATGCAGAAATGATCCCTGGAGAAGATGTAGGCAGCAATGAAGGACCTGAGAGACAAAAAGTCATTTTCCATGGCAAACAACCTGGTCAGGATGAAGGGTTTTGTCTGAATCAGCCTCTATCTTCTTACTGTAGAGAAGATGGACCAAACCAGGCTTGTGTGGAGAGCTGTTCTCGGGTGCCTAAGGTTGATATACCATTCTAAGTTGTGAAAGTGCCAAAGGAAGTAGGGGCAGCCTCCATCTCATGGGACCCTTGGAAGCAACTCTTAGGACAAAGTGGTTGCCAAGGCAGTGACCTCATTCAGTTCTTAAAGGAAGTGACCTACCTCACTTCCTTGTTGATGGAACTTTCTGAACTTGGGACCAAGGAAACCAAGCACCAGAGCCAGTCCCAGTCCCAGTCCAAGTGGTCTCATTTGTTTGGAATCACCAAGGACAGAGTCAGTCTTCTTGGTACTGACTGATGTGAGGATGGCCAAATGCCAGGAAAGATATGAACAGGGGCCTTTCCTGACTAAGCAGGTAGTGGCTCACTGCTGGCTCCTGACTGCTTTACAGAGTTGTACAAGGAGACCAGATCTGAGACAGGACAGACCATTACCGGGGAACATAGTATGGCAAACCTGTCAGAGGACACTCCAGATAATCACAGCCCTACTTGGGGGAAGGAGGTGTCTTTTTGAGTGTGGGTGTGTGCTTTTGTCTCTGTTCTGAGAATAGGTAGGAAAGGAGGTTTCTTTGGTTTGCAGTGAACTGTTTCTAGTAAGTCGTTTTACAAGGTGAGTGTTTCTATGTCTGTGTATCCCACTGTGTCCGTGGTTGTATACATTAGAAAAGAGAATGCATCAATGCATGTGTCCCCTCTAGTAGAAAGCTTCCCAGCATTCATCCTGCCCAATTAATGAATGGAGTGTGGTTTCCATATCGATAGGCAACACCTACTACCTTATTAAGTCCCTGTTTTCTTTCTGAATTCTGACAACTCTTCAGAATAGGCTCTTGGGTTTGTGTCCAAGATATGTACCACCTCCAATCTCTGTCACATGGCCATGTACTGGATATCTGAAGGGAATGGCCAGCATCTCAGAAAACTCAGATATCAGTGTGACCAGGAAAGTCTCAGTGGAGAAACCCTGCTTTGGGCCTTTTGCTAACCTATTGTTCTGTTGCCTTGAATCTCAGGATGTCTTTGCCTCTGGCCAACCCTTTGGGAAGCCTGAGGAAAACATTTTTCAAATGGAAATGAAGGGCATCACCTGTGTCTCTTTGCTTAATTGCTTTGGAAAAAGATGTGTCTGAATCATCCTCTTGGCCCTGTGTGAGCCTGTGGCTTAGATTCTCAGCACCTGATGGATCAAAAGAAAGATCACATGTGTGCATCCAAAACCAAAATGGCAAATATTCACTCATTGTGAATGAATTCTTTTACCTTCCTCTGTTAGGATCCTGACTTCCATCAACTGAGAATAGGAATCCTTTGGGCCAAATGAGTTCTTCAAATCTCTGCAGAGGGGCTTGGATTTTCTCATGACTCAAATTCACATAAAGAATCTAAACCACAGAGTCAGAAGGCCTCAAATTGAAAAAGCCAAGCAGTATTAATGGCAGGCCTATTTGATCATTCCTGGTTTACAGGAAGTGTGTCCAGGCCACCTTGATGTTAGACAAATGAGGGGAACAGGACCTTAATTTGGACACTGACTTGGGCTGTGGACCTCATTGAAAACTCCAGCCAGACGTTATAAGGAGTGTCTATATGGAAAAAGATGAGGACCATGTGGGAGTGTTTTGGTTTTAATTGTGGTCATTTGTGTGGCGGTTGGAAGAGATGACTGTTCCACTGGGCTTGAACTCTGGTGTGATTCCCCTTAGAGACTGAGTTCTTTAACTGACCTCAGAGAAGTATTGCCATGAATTGTGTTGGGATTTTAGGAGGCCACACATGAGAGTCGCCCTTGGAACCTGAGATCTAGGCCCAGGTTGGATTTCCACAGAACATTGGGAATTTCAGCCCGGATATAACATACAATTTTTCTTAAAGACTTGGCAGCCATATTTGAGTTTAAAACACACATGGACCTCATATTGTAGATCTCAATGGGCCTGGCTTCATGTGACATTTTGGCCACCCTTAGGGAAACCTTGCCTGTGAGAGTGCTCCAGAGCTTTCATTGAAATTAGCTTCTTCACCATTTAATGGTTCCTGAATTAATTGAATCCCTCAGAGCCTCAAACTTCATCCGTGAAAAATGGCTAGAAAATTACCATGAAATTTTTGATATTTTCATGATCAGCTGGCACTGGAAATACTTTGGATGTCCTGTTTCTGATCCTGAGTATACCAGACACTGCCTTGATTGACTTTGTTTCATGAAAATGGTGTAACACAGATATGCCAGTAAGTTGGAGCCTGGTGAGTAGTGGGCCTAGAGCAGTGGTATCTAATTGTGTGATAAAACATCTGTGTTGCGGCCATGTGGATCAGCCATTGGCTTCCAAATGGCTTGTGACTGACATGGTGCAGCCAGCAGACCCATATATGTAAAGGCATCTTGTTATATGGAGAGGATTCACTGCAATGTTCAGAATCATGTTGCTATTCTCAAGGGGGCAATCTACATGGGATAGAACCTTGGTTGGTGCATTCTCCTGAAGACCCTGACTCACCACACCTTAAAGAACTCCCTCCACCACTCTGTCCCATTTTAACTCCTTGTATTTTTTGAAGCAAATACCAAACTCCCAGTGCAGCAGCGAGAAACACCACGAAAAGTGGAGGATGACCAATTGGCTTCACAGTCCACACTGAAAGACACTTAGACCCCAGTGTCCATAGTTTACCTACAAAGAGAGAATTCAGCACTGCTGCCTCATGTTCATTGGATAATAAGAAACCATGTCCTCCAAGTAACATAGATGCAGACCCAGTTTTCATGGTTTCTCTACAAAGGAATTAATCTCCTCAGAACATCAAATACTTCAAGTGCCCACTCTTAGAGGCAGTTTCTCAAAAAGTATGTAGGCCAGCAGAGCTACATGTTTGTGGAAGGTTTACCCTGTCCCTTACTTTTAGAATCTTCTCTACCACCTCCAAAGTTGTAAACTCCAGAGTATTTTCCATTCCAGATATATATTCACAGATTTTCTAACTCTTATCCTCTAATTGTGTCTTACTTGAGGAGAATGTAATGTCAAGGCATTGTTCTGGATGAAAGTGGGAAGATTTTTGTGTAGCACATATTTGCATACACATTGGATTCAATTTCCTATTTTCCATTAGAAATGCTGAATCCCTGAAACTAACATATACCCTATTAGACTCTGACTACTAATCCTAATATGATGGAGAAAAATAACACAAACATAATAGAAATACAAGCAGTTTAGATGAGGTATGTTTTATAGTTGGAGTTGCCTTTTGCATGGTATAGTGTAGCAGTTATAAATCTAGTCAATTATTTGTTGAAATAGTTCTCCATGCGTTTTTAAAGTTAACAAATAAGTGAATTCCTGTCCCCCTTTCTCTGTAGCCTATTCAGCACACGTATTTTTATATGCACATATAGAATCCTACCTGGTACCACACGTACATTCTTGTGAGGTGGCTGACTTGGCAGATACAAATTTGAAGAAGAGATCACTCCTCCTAAATGCTGCTTGAACTGGTAATTCAAATGTGAGTGAGCTTCCTAGTTGAACAACATTATACATAAATCCATGTTCAGTAAAATGAATATATTTGGATCTGTGGATGATATACATTTCATGGTGAATTTCGTTTGGCATATATATTGCAATTTTTAATGTCTGTCTCTGTGTGTGTATATAAATATATATATAGATACACTCTCAGGAGTATTCAAAATATGAAATATGTGTCTTATTACACACTTCCTAAATTCATTCATATTTATGTTGTGGATTTATAATCAACTTTTCACAAGATTATTCTCAGAAATATTCATCCACCTGAAATACGTATTTGTTTCTTAGTACTGTTTTCACCCCAGATATGCATTCACGGATTTTCAAACTCTTCTACCCTAATTGTGTCTTACTTGAGGTGAAGGTAATGTAAAGGCATTGTTCTGGATGAGAGTGGGAAGATAATTGTGTAGCATATATTTTTATACACATTGGATTCATTTTCCTATATACCATTGAAAATACTGAATCCCTGACAATAACCCATACCCTACTATACTCTGTCTACTAATCCAAATGATGGAGAAAAACAACCCAAACAGAATAGAAATACAAGCAGTTCAGAGGAGGCGTGGGGTATAGTTGGACTTGCCTTTTTCATGATAAATGGTAGGTGTTATAAATCTAGTCAATTTTTAATTGAAATAGTTCTCCATGTGTTGTTAAAGTTAACAAATATGTAAATGCCTGTCTGCCTTTCTCTGTAGCCTATTCAGCACATGTATTTTTATATGCTTTATAGAATCCTACCTGGTATAACACGTTCATTTTTGTGAGGTGACTGACTTGGCAGATACAAGTTGTGAGAAGAGATCACTCCTCTAAACGCTGTTGGAACTGAAAATTCAAACTATGGGTGAGCTTCCTAGTAGAACAACATCATACATAAATCCTTGTTCAGTAAAATAAATATTTTTGCATCTGTGGATGCTATATATTTTATGATGAACTTCGATTGGCGTATATATTCCTACATTTTAATGTCTGTGTGTGTGTTTTGTGTGTGTGTGTGTGTGTGTGTGTATATATATATATATATATATATATATATATATATATATATACACATATATATGTATATACACATATATATAATTATGAATATATATATATATATATATATATATATATATATATATATATACTGTCCTGATTTTTAAAAAATGAAATGTATGTATCTTAAATAGACTCCCTAAATTCATTCATGTTCAAAAATGTGGATTTATAATAAACTTTTCACAAAATTATTCTCAGAAATATTCATCCTCCTGAAATACACATTTGTTTCATAGTTCTGAAAACTAACTTCAGTAAATGGTGCTTACAAATCCTAATATTTGTACAGTAACTAACCCAGATTAACATCAATCAAGTAGATTCGTATGGGACATGATGTGTATTCTGACGTTTATTTTCATTCAACACTGGTACATTACTATTTCTTCAATTTTTACAAATCATAGGATATATATATTTCATCCACAAGTTCACAAATTTATACGCATTTGTTTCACAATCACTTCCTGCTTCATAAAACATGTATTCCTCCAGGTTTCTTGACTGGTCTTTTCATGAGACTTCTTTCCAAACACATTATTTTAGATTTCCATAATCACTTTTGAAGCAAAACTCACACACCCTTCATGATAAACCATAACCTTAATGTGGCCATTAGATATATAACTGGTTGGAATGAATGTTTGTATGTCAATATAAGATTTCTTGTATTTTTTTCACATATAATTTCAATCCATTATTTAAAGTCGGAACCAGATATATTATTTATTCACAGTATGGTCTATTCATGCATTATCTCTATATGCACAGACAAAGGGTACACCTCTTTTTACCCCCATTACTAATTTATACGTCTTGAATATGTTGCTGCCAGAAATGGTGGAAAAATAGTCATGTCACCTGATCTACATATACGTTTTATCACAGTAATATTCTGGACAAAAAAAGCAAAGGTCACACTTAAGATTGTAGCAAAGACTAAATGAAAAGTGAGCATGGATTACTAAACATCCATGTCCAGGTTGCCTAATGCTGTCAAATGTCAATCCTATTGGTCACTACATATTTGTTTCTTTCTAAGATTATATATTCAAACTCAACCCTGATGAAAATATCTAATCCTATCACTCACTTTATACTTTGCCTGATTTCGTAATGTCTCTATTGATATCAGCTTTCCTAACTATTTTCCCCAGTTCATCATTGTGACTGTCTCTTCACTTGTGCTGACATTAACATTCACTGTCTACCAGAAACCCTATTGCTAAACAACATTTGGTCCAAATCCTATACTCACTCTTCTTTCTAAACCTACCGAGAATCTTCCGAATCCTATCGACTATCCCTTTTGACTGGAAGTTCTCTTCTACATTTAATCATTCATGGTACAAGGACCTAAGCCATTGTATATCGATTTACCTGACACATCAGTGCAGAACATAATTCAAACCTACGTATCCCAATCAAGGGCCCAATGCCCTTTTGGGCTTCAAATCTTAGCTAGATTTCTGTTTTCATACTTATAATTCACCTATATATTCTTGTAAATATCGCAGTTTCCCAATAGCATTATTCATCCCGCAAAAAGTTTCCTAATCCAAATCGAACCTGTTAGTTAACCTAACCATACACTGTTCAGTCAATTTAACTTTACAGAAGAGCAGGGATAGAGTTGTTCTTACAATACAAGAATATAGGGGATCTTCCACATGCTGAGAAACTCAAAGGTCCATGCAGAAATGATTCCTGGAGAAGTTGTAAGCAGCTATGGAGGACCTAAGAGAGCAAAAGTCATCCTCCATGGCAAACAACCTGGTCAGGATGAAGGGTTGTGTCTGAAACAGCTTCTCTCTTCTTAATGTAGAGAAGATGGACCAAACCAGGCCTGTGTGGAGAGCTGTTCCCAGGTGCCAATGGTTGATATACCATTCTAACTTGTGAAAGTGTCACAAGAGGTAGGGGCAGCCACCATCTCATGGGACCCTTGAAAGCAATTGTTAGGACAAAGTGGTTGCCAGGGCAGTAACCTCATTCAGTTCCTGAATGAGGTGACCTGCCTCTCTTCCTTGATGACGGATCTCTCTGAACTTGGGATCCAGGAAGCCAGGCACCCAGAGTCAGTCCCAGTTTCTTACCCAGTGGGCTCAGTTGTTTGGAATAACCAAGGACAGAGTAAGTCTTCCTTGGTACCTACTGATGTGAGGATTGCCAAATGCCAAGAGAGCTCTAAAAAGGGGAATTTCCTGAGAAAGCAGGTAGTGGCTCACCACTGGCTCCTGAAAACTTCACAGTGTTGGCCAAGGTGACCATATCTGAGAAGGACAGGCCATTTCAAGGAAACATAGTATGGCCCATCAGTCAGAGTACATTCCAATTAGTCACAGACCTACTTGAATAAAGGAGGTGTCGTTGTGGGTGTGATTGTGATTTTGTTGTTATGCCTCATGTTCTGAGAATAGGTAAGAAAGGAGGTTTGTTTGCTTTAGAGTGGACTGTTTATAGTAAGTCATTTGACAAGGTGATTGTTTGTATGCCTGTGTATCCCACTGTGTCCGTGGTTGTAGACATTATAAAAGATAATGCATCAATGGATGTGTCCTGTCTAGTAGAAAGCTTGCCAACATTCATCCTGCCCAATTTATGAGTGGACTGCAGGTTGCTTTAGTGACGGGCAACACCTACTATCTTCCGAAGTTCCTGTTTTCTTCCTGAATTCTGGCCACTCTCCAGAGTAGGCTCATGGTTTTGTGTCCAAGATATGTACCACCTCCAAGCTCTGTGACATTGCCATATACTGGATAGCTGAAGGGAATAGCAAGCATCTCAGAAAACTCAGATATCAGTGTGACAAAGAAAGTCTCAGTAGAGAAACCCTGCTTTGGGTCTTTTGCTTACCTATTTTTCTGTTGCTCTGAGAGTCAGGAAGGTCTCTGCCTCAGGCCACCAATTTGTGAAGCCTGAAGAAAACTGTTTTCAAATGGAAATGAATGGGCATCACCTGTGTATCTTTGCTTAATTGCTTTGGAAAGGGATGTGTCTGAATCAGCCACTTGGCCCTGTGTGAGGCAGTGGCTTAGATTCTCAGCACCTGATGGAACTAAAGAAAGATCCTATGTGTGCTTCCAAAACCAAAATGGCAAAAATATCAGTAATTGTGTATGAAGTATCTTGCCTTACTCTGATAGGTTTCTGATCTCCATCAAATGAGACTAGGGATCCTTTGGGTCAAATGAGTTCTTCAAAGCCCTGCAGAGGGTAGCCCATATGAACTTGGGTTTTTTCATTACTTTAAATCACATTAAGAATCTATACCTGACAGTCAGTAGGCCTCAAATTGGAGAAGCAGAGCAGTATTAAGGCCAGGCTTATTTTATCACTCCTGGTTCACAGGAATGGTGTCCAGGCCCAGCTGACTTTAAGCAAATAAGGGATAAGGGAGCTTGTTTTGGATACTGTCTTGTGCTGCGCCCCTCATGGAAACCTCCAGGCAGAGGTTATAATGAGTGTCTATATGGAAGAAGGTGAGGACCATGTGGGAGTGTTTTGGTTTTAATTGTGTTCATTTGTGTAGTGGTTGGAAGAAATGACTGGATCCACCAGGGCTAGAACTTTGGTATGATTCACCTTAGAGACTGAGTTCTGGAACTGACCTCAGAGAAGTATTGTCATGAATTGTGTTGCGATTTTAGAAGGCCACGCATGAGAGTCGCCATTGGAAACTGAAATCTAGGCCAAGGGTGGCTTTCGACTGATCACTTGGAATCTCAGCCAGGATATCACGTGATTTTATTCTGAAAGACTTGACAGGCATAGTTGAGAGTCAAAACACACATGGACCTCACATTGTAGACCTCAATGGGCTGGGCTTCATGTGACTATTTGGCTACTCTTTGGGAAGCCTTGCCTTTGAGAGTTCTCCAGAGCATTCATTGAAATGAGGTTCCTCAACATTAAATGGTTCCTGAATGAATTGAAACCCACAGTTTCTCCAACTTCATCCTTGAAAAGTGGCTAGATAAATACCCTGAAATTTTTGAAACTCCCATGACCAGGTGGCACTGGAGAACCTTTGGATTTCCTGTTGCTGATCATGAGTGTACCAGACAGTGCCTTGATTGACTGGGTTTCATGATAATGGTGAAGAACAGAGATACCAGTAAGTTGAGAATGCTGAGTAGTGGGCCCAGAGCAGTGGTGTGCAGGTGTGTGATAAAATATCTGAGGTGGGGCCGTGTGGATTTCCAATTGACTTCCAAATGCCTTTTGGCTGCCATGGTGCATCCAGCAGAACCTTACATGTAAAGGCATCTTATTATATGGAGAGGTTTCAAGGCAATGTTCAGAATCAGGTTGGTATGGTCAAGGAAAAAGCTGTGTGAAATAGAAGCCTGGTTGGTGCATTCTCCTGCAGTTCCTGACCCACCACACGTGAAAGAACTCCCTCCAGCACTGTGTCCCAGTTGAACTCCTTGTATTTCGTGAAGCAAATACCAAACTCCCAGTGCAGCACCAAGAAACACCACAAAAATGGAGGATGATCAAATGGCTTCACAGTCCACACGGGGAGACACTTAGCCCCCAGTGGCCACAGTTTACCTACCAAGAGAGAATTCAGCACTGCTGCCTCATGTTCATTGGAAAATAAGAAACCATGCTCTCCATTCACATAGATGCAGACCCAGCTTTGATGGTCTCAATAAAAAAGAAGCTAAACCTTCTGACAACAAAATATATTTAAAGTACCCAACCTCAGAGGCAGTTTCTCAAGAAGTCTTTAGGCCGGCAGAGCTCTATGTTTGTGGAGTGTTTACCTCTTAGACCAGGATGTAAGAAAAGAACACTGACTCCAGTTAAAATCAAATTAAAGTAAGCTTATTATTTCCACTGGCTGGGCTGCCTCTCCCTCCAAAGATTGTGAGAGCAAGAGAGCAACCCCACCTTTACTACAGCCCAGGTTTGCAGCCCAGAAAGTTACACAAAAATGGGGTAACAGATAACAGAACTCTGACAAGCATCACACTAATGGGAGTTTACATTTTTTTTTTTGCTAGCCCCAACATCAAAATTTATGAGGACCATTAGAGCCTCAGAGAGGGTCATTGTCTGGCCACAGAAGGCCAATATTTATGAGGTGTGACAAAGTTTCAGAGAGGGCTGCTATCTGGTCAGAGAGCCATGCACGGGTGAGTTTAAGGCACGGGCAGTCATTCCAAGCAGGTTCAGAATTTGCAGTAATTTACAGTAAAGCCAAAATGATTTTTTCATGGCTTTGTTGCAAGATGGCTCCCAATTTTAATAAAAGATAAGTTTGGGTCTATCATTCCCCCCTTTTCTTATGTGTCCCTTTGTAATCCTTGATAGGTTAGTGGAAAAGCACTGAGGAAATTTTAATCCCTCAGTCTCCAAATTTTTAGAACTCACCGAAAACCAGTCTCCCTGATATTACCTGACTTAATTAATTACTTATATTGATAGTCTATTTATTTTGGGCTCCATTGGTGTAAGTGGAGAGTCGTCTCTCATTTTGCCTTCTTCTCAGCTGAGAGAGGGTGACATGAGTGTGCATGACGTGAGAGATATGAGTTGCCTTTTTGAAGTCAGTTGAGGAATATGAGTTGCCTTTTAGAAGTCAGTTCTTTTTGAAGTCTTGTTGAGGAAGAACAGGTTGTAAAGTCATCTGGGGATGGGTTCTTCTATGAGAGAAACAAAAAACATGAGTATTGAATAAATGTTGCAGTAGCTGGATCATGTCACTGTATGAAGTACCCTCACCAGTCTTTAATATCCCCAATTATCAGGACTGTCAACTTAATATTTAACTTTTAGTGTTACAGTTGTCCCTCCCCATAATATACAGTTTAATAATTTAATGTCATCTGATTTTGCAAAATCCTTTCACTAGTATGACCTCTGTGTCAAATAGAGAAACATTTAATTCTGTTACTCAGGGCTGGATAATCGTACTAGCAAACACCAAGCCTACCTGTGTAGGTTAGGAATATCTGTAGGCCTTAAACTAAAAACTTCTGCCTCTGGCAGCTCCTCTTGATAGTCTTTGTAGCCAACAGTTTTACTTATTTTGGGAGGCTAACATAAAGTGTATACCTTAAAATATTATTATTATTATTATTATTATTATTATTATTATTATTATTATTATTATTTAAAATGCCCAGGAATGGCTGTATTTTGGTTTTAACTGTCTTTGCTACGTGTTTAAGATGAAGCAGTCAAATGACTTTTGTTTCTATCTATTGTTAGCAGTCAGCTGAGCTTTTATGGGAGTCATTCCTTGGGAAACTTGAGAGCAGCTTCTCAGTTCTGCTAGTGCAATTTGAGCTAGGTGGGTTCAGGTCTTGCTTGACCATGTGGCTTCCCTCAGAAGCATGAGGGATGTCTCCCTTTCCTGATGACTCTCCTCTTTGTAGCAAATGCACTGATTGGCTTTCTGTTCTCCAGTGGTCTCATTAATCTCCCTGATCAGGAGGTTATGTGGCCCAGAGTTGCAAAGCTCATAGAGAAGTCCCCTGTTCCCTGGATTCAGACTGACTCAAAGGGCAAGAGTCAAATATTGTTTTTTTTTTGGCCCTTTTCATTTAACTTTAATTTTCAATCCTAATCTGAAACAACCAGCAAATAAATTTTAACAGCCATATATTAAGAGTACTGCACTTTAATGTCTATAAGTTTATAATTATTTATATTTTATTAATTGGGATCTTATTATTCTGTCTGTCTTGTAGTTGATGACTTATTTTCTTAAATTAACCCATGTTGTGTTCTTAAAGCAACACTTCTGTAAAACACCAACAGGGAATCTTTAGATCACTTATAAAGAAATTAAAAAATAAAATTTTTTAACAAGAGTAAAAATACTTAGTTCATGTAATAGCTACCCTGAATTTTTTGGTGAGTTATATATTATATCACCTTTTTGAGATCCTAGTAATCTTGACAGAAAAAAAAATTTGAACATAACTTTAAATGAAATAAAATCTGACCTACTGCTTTCATAGTCATTCTCACATGTAGTAAGATGGGACACAGAGTCTTATCTCAGGTAAGCAGGGCTCCTTATAAATCTTAAATGCTTTAGTTCTCAAGCTGATCTTTTTTTTAAATATCATTTTACAAAGTTTACATGAATTGTTTGAGGTCACATGAACATTAGCTCACACCATATGATATCACATTTAAAACATGAATTAAAGTACGGCTGAAAGATTTTAACCTTTACATAGATTAGGGTCTCATTAACTTAAAAATACATTTAAATTGTTCCACAATGTAAAAAGTAACATAAAACTTTACATATATTATTGATAACAGGTAAATAAATCCCCAATATATATTTTATTTACCATACAACTTCAGAACACCTGCTTGATATAATGCTCTTTTAAAGTTTCTACCTTATAGAGTTGTATAACTGGAAAATATGAGCACATTAATAGCATCACAATTGCATTGAAGTTTCTACATTAACCAAGTTTAGCTTTTAAAGAAATGGCAGTACAGTGCTCTAAAATAACAGTTCTTATTTAAACATTTGTTTAATTTTTATGGTTGCTTGCTCTAGAAAATTTAAATCTTAATAAACTTAATGTTATGGGTAAACTTATGTTTAAGAAATTTTTGTCTCTTTTACACATGACTGATTTTTACAATCTTATACAGACTTTAGTACAAACTTATACAGACCTTAGTATATCAATCAGATATCAAACAAAAGTACTCATGAATGAGTAATCCCATATCAAATTTACTTTACTTATTTATCAAAATATTAGACAAATTTTTTGAACACTGTAAACCATTTTTTTGATTGAAAGAAAATTCCTGGAACAAAGGCATATTAGACCTTTTGTAGACATTAATAGTTTATTAGATTTTTGAACACCTAGAAAAACTTGTAAGCTTAAATTTAAAGACATTTATATTTATCTGTTTACCCAATTTAAATTGAAACATTTAAATCACGTGAATTAAAGATCTTTGGATCCACTTTTTAAAATTGTTTTTATGAGTTCTTTTTAATATGAGTGCTCCTTATATATGTTAATTTGTATCATATATATGATATATGGACATATGTATATATATATATATATATATATATATATATATATATATATATATATATAGACATACAACACATAACAAATTGTGCACACATAATAAAAGTGAAGGCCTTGTAGCTTTTCACAGGTGAAATCTCCATTGAAATGATTTAAAAATTCCACAGTTGGTCAAAGATATTACTGATCAGAAAAACATTAACCTAGGTCTATAGGAGCAAAATCATAAGCTCAAAAAATAAATAAAGAACCTAAGGAAAAAATTATGAGTCCTAGAAAAATGACTGGCCAGTAATTAGTAAATACCATACAATTTACCTTTTTTTTTTCCCTTAGGCCTCAAATAAGTCTCCTACTAAGCTTACAGGCTTCTTTCATTTGCATTTCAAAATAAGTCCTGGCTGAGGTCTGGAAGAAGAAGGAAAAAAAGGCTATTCTGAGCAGAAACCTTAGGCCTAAGGTATTTTTACCATAATTTTCATGTTAGGTTGTTGAAAATTATGATACAAGTTTAAGATACAATTCACAAAATTTTATATCTTTACAAGTTGTTTTGTCAACAGATATCATACTGTGATTTAGTATCCTTGTCCAAATTAATGCACTGGTACACACCGTGACATTTTCCGAGGCTACCTAATTTAAAATTGGTGAAAAAAAGACTGAATGATTGGGAAGTTACTTGCCAAATTGGAAGTAGAGTTCTTTAGTTTTCCATCCTAAGTATTTAAGTTCTCTGGCATGAATTATCTGAAACCATGAACTAAACAAATACCTAAACCCGACTTTTAACTGCAAGATTGTGGAATGCTTCAAAAACCCATTCAGATACCAGATTGGTACAATGAAACATCATCATTTAGACACACATTCAGCTAAGATCATTTCCAAGAAACAATTTATAATATTAACACATTATTGCACATGTCTTAAAGGGCTAGAAAAAAGGCACAAGACAGACAGAAATGAACTCCAGACAATGGCTGACAGACAGAACCCTTTAAAACAGAGCAAATAAGAGAAAAATCTCCTTCTCCAGTGGCACCACAGATGTCCCCACAAGGGGACCAAATGTTTTCACAGAGGAGCAACCTGAAATATAAAGTAAAGTGTCTCCATGGCGACTTTACTGCATTTAGTGTCCCCTTTTTGTTTTTCTCTTTTTTTAAGAAGACAGAGGTGGCATTATCCTTGCAGTGCAGGGAACGAAGGAGGGAATTCCCTGAAGCAACAGGGCTTCGGCAGATGCTGGGAGATACTCAGTTCTTCATTCCCCAGCAGGCATTACCATCTTCACTGGGTGTGCTCCAGGCAGCCAGCTAGGGCCTTCTCTCATTCTGCTTAACAAATGGTGGTAAAGTTCATCACAGTTCCTTAAAACACAGTCCAAAGGGGTGTCAGGCTTACTTGCTTTGTTACCCATTTTCACGTTCAATATCCTTAAGATTTTATCACAGAAATCACAAAACAAAACGCACAAAAACAAACAAACAAAAAACATATAGAACACAGAACAAAACACACACACACACACACACAAAAAAAAAAAAAAAAAAAACAAAAAACAGAATCCCGGTGCCAAAACAGAAAAACAGATGAGCAATTCAACGTCTTGCTAAAGCTCTGGGGTAGGAGCGCATGCGTGTCCCTCGGCACCTCTCTAACCTTCCAGAGGAATTCCCTACAGAACGGAACAGAGGACAGAACGATTCTCATTACTATCCTGGACAGGAGTGAATGTGAGCCTCCCCAGGCCACCTCTCTGTCATTAGAAGAGATCTCCCTTAACCAGATATAAGATGTTATCAAGGTGCCACTTACCTATGGAGGCCTCCTCCACCAGGTACTTGCTAATAGTTTCAGTGCGGTGGTTCACTGCAGTGATCCCCAGACCGACGGCTCACTCCAAGGCCTTGGAACATCTCAAGTTGTGCACCCCCTAGAGTGGCTCCCCAGCCCGTAGCCCTTGAGAGAAGGCCAGCTTCAGAATTTTCAGCAGTCTGGTCTTGTGATCTGGTCGGGCAGGGTCATCTCACTGTGGAACTCCAAAATGTTGGAATAGGATGCAAGAAAAGACCAGTGACTCCAATTAAAATCAAATTAAGGCAGGCTTATTATTAAAACTGGCCAGGCTGCCTCTCCCTCCAAAAATGGCGGGAACAAGACAGCAACACCACCTTTCCTACAGCCCAGCTATATAGCCCAGAAAGTTACACAAAAAGGGGGTTACAGATAACAGAACTTTGAAAGCATCACACTGATGGTAGTTTACATTTTTTTTGCTGGCCCCAACATCAGAAATTATGAGGACCATTAGAGACTCAGAGAGGGACGTTGTCTGGCCTGGGAAGGCCAATATTTATTAGGTGTCACTAATGTTTCAGAGAGCACTGTTATCTGGTCAGAGAGCCAGGCATGGATGAGTTCAAGGCACGGACAGGCATTCCAAGCAGGTTCAGAATTTGCAGTAATTTATAGTAAAGCCCAAATTATCTTTTCATGGTTTTCTGGCAAGATGGCTCCCAATTCTAATAAAAGATCAGGTTGGGTCTATCAAGCCTGTCCTTTACTTTTGGAAACTCCTCTACAACCTGCAAGGTTGTGAACTCCTGACCATTTTACATTCCAGATATGTATTTACAGATTTTCTAACTCATGTCCTCCAACTGTGTCTTACTTGGGGTGAAGGTAATATCAAGGCATTGTTCTGGATGAGAGTGGGAAGATTTTTGTGTAGCACATATTTGCATACACATTTAGGAGATCACTCCTCCTAAACACTGTTGGAACAGAAAATTCAATCTATGGGGGAGCTTCCTAGCTGAACAACATTATACATAAATTGAAGTTCATTAAATAAATAGTTTTGGATCAGTGGATGATATATATTTCAAGATGGATTTAAATTGGCATATATATTGCTACATTTTAATGTCGATGTGACTTTTGTGTTTATAATGTTTTGTGATTTATGTGGATTTATAATCAAATTTTCACAAGATTATTCTCAGAAATATTCATCCAACTTAAATACATACTTTTTTCCTAGTACTGAAAAGTAACTTCAGTGAATGGTGCATAAAAATCCTAATATTTCTACAGTAACTGACCCAGATTAACATCAATGCAAGTAGATTCCTATGGGACATGATGTGTATTTTGATGTTCATTTTTATTCAACATTGGTACATTACTATTTCTGCAGTTTATGCACATTATATATAGTATGATATATAATGTTCAATCACTTCCTTCTTGAGAACACATGTATTCTTACAGGTTTCTTGACTATTCTTTTCATGAGACTTCTTTCCAAACACATTATTTTTGATTTCCATAATCACTTTTGAAACAAAACTCACACACCTTTCAGGATAAACCACAAACATAATATTACCATTAGATGTATAACTGGTTGCAGTGAATGATTGTATATCAATATGAGATTTCTTTTATATTTTCAGATATCAATTCAATCCATTATTTAAAGTAGAGCAAGTTATATTATTTACACACAGTATGGTTTATTCATGCATTATCTGAATATTCATAGACACAGGGTACACCTATTTGTACCCGCAATAGTAATTTATACATCTACAAAATATTGCTACAGAAATGGTGGAAGAAATACTCAAGTCACCTGATCTACATATACATTTTATCACAATAATATTCTGGACACAAAATGCAAAGGTCACACTTATGATTTTACCAAAGCCTAAATAAAAAGTGAGCATGGATTAATAAAAACATCCATGTCCTGGTTACCTAATGCTCTCAAAAGTCAATCCAATTTGTGACAACATATTAGTTTCTGCCTAAGGTTATATATTCAGACTCAAACCGTTGAAAATGTCTAAACAAATTACACACTTCATACTTTTACTGACTTCCTAATGTCTCTATTTATATCTGCTTTCCTACATATTTTCCCCAATTCGTCAGTGTGACTGACTCTTCACATGTGCTGACATTTACATTCACTCTCTACCCGAAACCTTATTTGTAAAGAACTTTTGGTACAAATCCTATACTCATTCTTCTTTCTAAACCTACTGACTATCTTGCTAATCCTACAGACTATCCCTTTTTTATTGGATATTCTGTATGTTATTCAATCATCTAGTGTATATGATCCTATTTCTTTGTATATCAATTTATCTGAGACATCTGTGCAGAATATAATTCAAAGCAAAGTATGCTACTCAAGGGCCCAAAGTCCTACTTGGCTTCAAGTCTTCCCTAGATTTCTGTTTCCATACTTATATTTCACCTATATATTCTTGTAAATATCTCAGGTTAACAAAACCGTTATTCATCCAGCAGAATGATTCCTAACGCAAATAGAACATGATATTAACATTAACCATACACTGTTCCCTCAATCTAACTTTACAGCAGTGCAGGGATAGAGTTGGTCTTACAATCCAGGAATATAGGGGATCTTCCACCTGCTGAGAATCTCAAAGATCCATGCAGAAATTATCCCTGAAGAAGATATAGAATGCTATGAAGGACCTGAGAGAGCAAAAGTCATTTTCCATGGCAAACAACCTGGTCAGGATGAAGAGATGTGTCTGAATAAGCCTCTCACATTTTAATGTAGACAAAATGGAAAAAACCAACCCTGTGTGGAGATCTCTCCCCCAGTACCTATTGTTGATATATCATTCTAACTTGTGAAAGTGTCACAGGAAGTAGGGGCAGCCTCCATCTCATGGGACCTTAGGAAGAAACTGTTAGGACAAAGTGTTTTCCAAGGCTGTGAGCTCATTCAGTTCATGAAGGAAGTGACCTACCTCACTTCTTTGTGATGGAACTCTCTGAACTTGGGATAACAGAAACCAGGCACCCAGTGTCAGGCCCAGTAACAGTCACAGAGATCTCACTTTTTTGGATTTATCATGGAAAGAGTCAGTCTTTCTTGGTACTTACAGATGTGAAGATGGTCAAATGCCAGAAAAAATCTGAAGAGGTGTCTTCCCTGAGAATGCAGGTAGTGGCGGCTCAAAGCTGGCTCCTGACAACTTCACAGAGTGGGCCAAGGAGTCCAGATTTGAGAACAGACAGGCCATTTCGGGTGAACAAAGAATGGCTCACCAGGCAGAGAACACTCCGGTTAGTAACAGACCTTCTTGGGGGAAGGAGGTGCATTTGTGGGAATGAGTGTGGGTTTGTGGTTTTGTCTCATGTTCTGAGAATAGGTAGGAAAGTTGGTTTGTTTGGTTTGGAGTGGACTGTTTCTATTAAGTCATTTGACAAGGCAAGTGTTTCTATGTCTGTGTATCCCACTGTGTCCGTGGGTGTAGACATTACAAAAGAAAATGCATCAATGGATGTGTCCTGTCTAGGAGAAAGCTTCCCAACATTCACGCTGCCCAATTTATAAAAGGACAGAGGGTTGCCTTATTTGTGGGCAAGACCTGCAATCTTCCTAAGTTCCTGTTTTCTTCCTGAATTCTGGCCACTCTCCAGAATAGGCTCATGATTTTGTGACCAAGATAGGTACCACCTCCAAGCTCTGTGACTTGGCCATGTACTGGATAGCTGAAGGGAATGGCGAGAATCTCAGAAAACTCAGATATCAATGTTACCAGGAAAGTCTCAGTGGAGAAACCCTGCTTTGGGACTTTTGCTTACCTATTGTTCTATAGCACTGAATGTCAGGAAGGTCTTTGCCTAAGGCCACCCCGTTGTGAAGCCTGAATAAAACAGTTCTCTAATGTAAATGAATGGGCATCACCTGTCCCTCTTTGAGTAATTGATTTCGAAAGGGATGTGTCTGAATCAGCCTGTTGGCCCTGTGTGAGGCTGTGGCTTAGATTCTCAGCACCTGATGGATCTAAAGAAAGATGCCATGTGTGCATCCAAAACCAAAATGGCCAAAAGAGTACTCATTATGGATGAAGTCTCTCGCCTTCCTCTGTAAGTTTCCTGACCTCCATAAGGTGAGAATAGGAATCCTTTGGGTCAAATGAGTTTTTCAAAGCCCTTCAGAGTCTAGCCCATTGGTGCTTGGGTTTTCTCATGACCCAAATCCACATGAAGAATCTAAACCCCACAGTCAGTAGGCCTCAAATTGGAGAAGTGGAACAGTAATAATGGTAGGCCTATTTGATCACTCCTGGTTCAGAGGAAGGGTTTCCAGGCCACCCTGACTTTAGGCAAATGACGGGCAAGTGAGCTTATTTTGGACACTGTCTTGTCCAGCGCCCCTCATAGAAACCTCCAGCTAGAGGTTATGATGAGTGTCTATGTGGAAAAGATGAGGGCCATATGGGAGTGTTTTCGTTTAAATTTTGGTCATTTGTGTGGCGATTGGAAGAAATCACTGGGTCCACCTGGGCTTGAACTCTACTGTGAATTCCTATAGAGACTGAATTCTGGAACTGACCTCAGAGAAGTATTGCCATGAGCTTTGTTGGGATTTTAGGAGCCCACGCATGAGAGTAGCCCTTATAAACTTAGATCAAGGCCACAGAGCACTGGGAATCTCAGCCAAGATAATCCATGATTTTCTTCTTAAAGTCTTGGCAGCCATAGCTGAGAGTCAAAACACACATGTACCTCACATTGTAGACTTCAATTGGACTGGCTTCATGTGACCTTTTGACAACTCTTTGGGAAGCCTTGCCTATGAGAGTTCTCCAGAGTTTCATTGAAATGAGCTTCCTCAACATTTAATGTTTTTTGAAAACCACAGTTCCTCCAACTTCATCCTCAAAAAAATGGCTAGATAAATACCATGAAATTTTTGGAATTCCCATGACCAGGTGGCACTGGAGAATCTTTGGATGTCCTATTGCTGATCATGAGTGTATCAGACAGTGCCTTGACTGACTAGGTTTCATGAAAATTGTGTAGAACAGAGATGCCAGTAAGTTGGAGCCTGCAAATTAGTGGGCCTAGAGCAGTGGTGTGAAGGTGTGTGATAAAACGTGTGGTGGGGCCATGTGGATCTGCCACTGGCTTCCAAATGGCTTGTGAATGACATGGTACAGCCAGCAGAACCTTCCATGTAAAGGCATCTTTTTGTATAGGGAGATTTCAAGGCAATGTTCAGAATCAGGTTGCTATGGACAAAGGGGCAACCCATGTGGGATAGAATCCTGGTTGGTGCATTCACATGCAGACCGTGACCTCCACACGTGACAGAACTCCCTCCAGCACTGTGTCCCAGTTGATCTCCTAGTATTTCATGAAGAAAATACCAAAGTCTCAGTGCAGCAGCAAGAACCACCACGAAAAGTGGAGGAGGACCAAATGGCTTCACAGTTCACAGGTGAGTCACTTAGCTCCCAGTGGCCATAGTTTAACTACAAAGAGAGTATTCGCACTGCTGCCTCATGTTCATTGGAAAATTAGAAACAATGTCCTCCAGGTCACATAGATGCAGACCCAGCTTTGATGGTCTCACTAGAAAGTAAGCTAAAGCTACTGAAAACAACATATATTTCAAGTGCCCAACCTCAGAGGCAGTTTATCAAGAAGTCTTTAGGCCAGCAGAACTCCATGTTTGTGGAGTGTTTACCATGTGCCTTACCTTTGGAAACTGCTCTACCACTTCCAAGTTTGTGAAATCCTGAGTATATTCCATTCCACATATGCATTCACAGATTTTCTAACTCTTCTCCTCTAATTGTGTCTTACTTGGGGCGAAGTTAATGTCAAGGCATTGTTGTGGATGTGAGTGGGAAGATTTTTGTGTAGCACATATATGCATACACATTGGATTCATTTTCCAATTTTCCATTCGAAATACTTAATCCCTGACACTAACTCATAAACTACTAGACTCTGACTGCTAATCCTAATATGATGGAGAAAACTAACCCAAACAGAATAGAAATACAAGCAGTTCAAAGGAGGCATGGTGTATATTTGGACTTGCCATTTGCATTATGAAGGGTAGGTGTTATAAATCTAGTTAATTTTTAATTGAAATAGTTCTCCTTGTGTTTTTAAAGTTAATAAATATATAAATTCCTGTCTCCCTTTCCCTGTAGCCTATTCAGAACATGTATTTTTATATGCACATATAGAATCCTACCTGGTATCACATGTACATTCTTGTGAGGTGGCTGACTTGGCAGATACAAATTATGAGAAGAGATCACTCCTCCTAAACCCTGTTGGATCTTAAAATTCAACCTATGGGTGAGCTTCCTAGTTGAACAACATTAAACATAAATCCATGTTCAGTAAAAGAAATATTTTTGCATCTGTGGATGATATATATTTCATGATAAATTTCGATTGGCATATATATTGGTAATTTAATGTCTCTGCATGTGTGTTTTTTGTATATATATATATATATATATATATATATATATATATATATATATATATATACTCTCCAGATTTTTCAAAATATGAAATATATGTGTCTTATATACACTCCCTAAATTCATTCATGTTCATGTGTATGGATTTATAATCAAGTATTCACAAGATTATTCTCAGAAATATTCATCCACCTGAAATACATATTTGTTACCAGTACTGAAAACTAACTTTAGTTAACGTTGCATACAAATACTAAATTTGTACAGTAACTGACCCAGTTTAACATCAATGCAAGTAGATTACTATGGGACCTGATGTGTATTTTGACATTCATTTTTATTCAACACTGCTACATTACTATTTCTTCAATTTATGCACATAATAAGATATATATTTCATCCACAAGTTAGCAAACTTATAGGCATTTGTTTCACTTTCAATAACTTCCTGCTTCAGAACACATGGATTCCTCCAGGTTTCTTGTCTGGTCTTTTCATGAGACTTCTTTCCAAACACATTATTTTCAACTTCCATAATCAATTTTGAAGCAAAACTCACACACTCTTCATGATAAATCATAATCCTAATATAACGTTTAGATGTTTAACTGGTTGGAATGAATGTATGTATATCAATATAAGATTTCCTGTATATTTTCAGATATCAATTGAATCCATTATTAAATTTGGAATCCATTATATTATTTATTCACAGTATTGTCTATTCATGCATTATCTCTATATTCATATCACAGGGTACACCTATTTGTACCCCCAATAATAATTTGTACATTTCGACACAGAAGCAATGGTCACACTTATTATTTTACCAATGTAAATGTCAGGCGAGCATCGGAGGAAGAGACTACCAGGGACTGTCTAATGCAACAGCCAAAAGTTTATGGGGGTCCAGCATGCTGGGGCTCAGAGCTCCCTTGAATAGAGCAGAGAGCCCTGAGAACAGCTTAAGCAGAGCTTATATACTTTCCTTGGAGAGGGCAGGGAGGGAAGATTATTGATGGGTCAGGGCGAGTGGGCAGTTTGCGTGCAAATGGGTGAGGGCGTACATTCTGCAGTTTTGCAGTTGGTACAGAACATTCAGGGAACAAGATTAGCGAACAGTTCTCAAGATATCAACAGTGTTTTTTTAAGCATACCGTAAAACTGGAAGTGACAATTACCTATTTTATTTACCTTTCATTCCCCACTTTCTTTTGGTTACATTAAATCATAATAGTGATCATTGAGGATGTCACATTTTATGTCTGCTAGTGTGGTATATTGATTTCTGATTACCATAAGTTTAACTTGTCCAATTTGAGCTTGGAGAAAGGAAACTACACGGTTGAGCAAACAGGGTCCTACAGTTAGCAATAATGTGAGGATTATTAATGGACCGGCCAGGGCTGATAAAAGCATAGTTACCCAGGGGGACTCTGTGAACCAAGACTCAAACCACCCTTTTTGGGCCTCTCTCTCTTGTTGATGCTCTTCAATGCGTCTTCTTAATTTAATCATAGATTCTTTTACAACTCCAGTATGGTAGGCATAATAACAACATTCTTCCCTCAATGCAGGACAAAGGCCCCTTCTCTAATGAAGAGGAGGTCGAACCCTCGCCTGTTCTGTAAAACAACTTCAGAGAGAGAGGTTAAAGATTCTTGTAAAGCTGTGATGGTGGTTTTTTAATATCTTTAAGTTTTGGTCTATTGCTGCTTCTAATTGGGTCATTTGTTGTGTCCCATGGATTAGGGCAGTGGTTCCTGTGCCCTTCTCTGCAGCAACTACTATTCCTCATAGGATGGCTAAAGTGAAGGATACAGGTTGCCAGCGGAAGCGGGTTGTATGCCCCCCTATTTGAAATTTAAATGATCCTGCCTCATGATAGAGCACTCGGGGAAACATCTGCACCATTACATAATTAATCACATCTGCTGATAATTTTATGAATAAACAATGTTTAAGTATATAGAATTATACTGTTGTAGGTATGGACAAGGCAAGGCACCTAAGATAGCACCAAAGACAGGGAAACAGTCCTATTTGGTTGCAACCGGATATAGAGGGCATTGCTTCTGTTGTAATCAATTAATCCCCTGAATCCCAAGTTTAGGTAGTTTCAGAATTTTGTACCCAACATGTAAGGGAAAAGACTCCGAAATTCACAGTCTGCAGAAGTTCACAAAATGCAGTTTTTGGGTCTGTTTTTATTTTCCTCTTCTCTGGGAAAGATAACTTATTAAGGACACCTGGGAGGGGGAGAGCTTTTTTCTTCTCTTTTATTTTCTCCCTGCCAGCTGTTACCATGGAGCCCAGTTGGTAACTTCTTTATCTTGGAAATGTAGCCATCTCTGGAAGCCTCAGCTCAAGGCCAGAGGCCTTGTTCACATATTTTGTGAAAAACTAGTAAGGGGGTGTCTAGCTTAGAAGGGCTGATTTTTCCAGCCAGTGGCCAAGTATAACAGAGCAACACGAAAAGAGGAAGTTTATCTACACTGAACTCTTTTATAGGGACTTTGTTGCTGAAAGTCCTAAAGTCCGCCACGATGAAGACTTCTGTAGAAGGCCATTTAAGATTTTTCTGTGGGCCTGGTACAGAGGGGAAGACGGGGAAGGCGGGGGGTGAGAGCAGTTCTGTGGTTCTGAGAATGAGGAAAAAGAGATATAAAAGAATAATGGGAAAAGGGTTTGGGATTTTCCTGGCAACAGAACTTGAGCAGTAGAACAGGTAGAGCAGATGGGAAGACGGGAATGAGTATCTAAAAAGCCTGTGAGGGACTTTAAATACTTAGTAACCTGTTTTTAGTGATGACAAAGCAACTTTAAAGGCCATTTTCATTACATCTTGGATAGGCGTCTGAGGGCACTCCTCAGCTGGTTTGAGCTTTGGGTTAGCTGGTAAGAGGACCTGGTGGGACCCGGTGTGGGCACTGACAGGAGAAGAGAGGAGTGAGTGGGTGGAAGGGTACCTCAGTACCTGCTGCCTCAGAATGGGGGCAATGATCTAGTAATTGGAGGGGAGAAATCAGGTTGTTGATGTGAGAGTGACAGCAGAGAATCTGGAGCAGAGGCATCTATTGGAGAAACATATTTCGTGATGTGAGCAAAGGAGGGAAAAGGCCTACACATATGGGAATTTTCTTCAATCCTTTTGAGCACTTGCCGAAGTTGAAATAGTCACACAGAATTTGAGGATCTAGAGACCCCTCTGGGGGCCATCGGTTTTGGTTGTCTAATTGGTAATATGGCCAATGCTGTGAACTGAATTTGATGAGGAGTTTGGGTTCCACCAGGCAGCCCCTGTATGCTCACATCCCCATGACTTACGGAAGAAGACGGCTTTTCCCCCACACAGCCGTGGTTGTTTGTGGCTTTGATAGTCCACCGGGCAAACATAGTAATCTAGGCTAGCCAACCTGCATCAGGCTTGCGTGTCCCTACATCCATAATGTTTGTTTCCATTATCTATGGTACGGGAGAAATTTAATGGAATTATAGTGGGATCCTCTTCATCAGAGATATCCCAATTGGAAAGACGTATACCCAGCTGACAAATATCTGGGTGGAGAGTTGGCCACCAGGTCCCTAAGGGGGCTGTATGTGAGACAGACCATACTTCTTGTCTAATAGGATTTGTGATCAGCCATCGCTGCTGAATGGGCTGATGATGGTTAGGACTAGTGGTGGCCAAGGGGAGAGTCTATAGCCTTATCCACATGGCAAATATGCAATTTGAAAGGGTTACCAGTCTTTTCCACTTTCAAGCCAGAGTCTGGACAGGGCACAGGCTTGAGATGAGAATTAGGATCCAGGAAGTGATTCCGTCTACCTTTACCACTGTAGGTTTTATAAGTAGCACCTGGTATGGTCCTGTCCAGCGGGGTTCCAGGGATGACACCTGATGTCATCTTATGTAGATAAAGTCTCTTTTTTGATATCGATGTGGAGTCTCATCTTCACCAGGTTGGTAGGCAGTGGCCAGCTGTTTTGACAGGTATCCCTGAGTTCTTTCAATAGCTTTAAGTTTGTAAAGCAAGGGGGTGTGGAAGGGATCGGTAGGTCTTAGAGTTGTGGTTAGGTCCTTACTGGAGGAGGGGCCCCATAGAGAATTTCATAGGAGGTGAGGTTACACAAAGAAACAGAGGGAGTATTTCTTGCATGAAACAGTGCATAAGGCAGGAGCATAGTCCAATCTTTGATGCCCTCTCTAAGCTTAATTTCGTTAAGGTCTCTTTAATGGTTCTATTAATTTTTTTAACCTGTCCTGAGCTCTGGGGTCTATAAGCACAATGTAACTTCCAATTTATCCCCAGGATCCTGGCTAACCCCTTACTTACCTGGGCCATGAACGCCGGTCCATTATCAGACCCTATTACCTTAGGTAGGCCGTATCATAGAAAAATATCTTTCAGGATTTTCTACCACCATTTGTGCCTTTTTTTGTGGGGAAGGCTTCAATCCATCCTGAAAATATATCTACAAACACTAGGAGATATTGAAGTCCATACCTTGCTGGCTAAATTTCAGTAAAGTCCACTTCCCAGAATTTCCTGGTCTGGTTGCTCATAGGTGCTTTCCTGCAGGAAGCTTGGAAGGGTAATTGTTCTATTGACAGAACGGACAGGATTTTGTTACCCGTTCAGTTATGTCCTTTCGCTGTGAGTCAGTTAGTGGAAAACTCTGTTCTTGATCCTTCAGGAATGCCTGCAGTTTCTTTGGCCCAAGGTGTGTGAATTGATGTACATTTTTAACGTAGTGTAGGGCTTTCTGAAATTGCAGGCTTGGCTCAGTGAAGTTGAGGAGTTCAGTGCCAGTGTCGTAAGATGTTATCAAAAGCTTGCTGGTGCTCAGGGGTCCACTGGAATTGGGCATCTCCCTTTAACAGCGGGTATAAAGGAGAAGTTAAGGACGCAAACACAGGAATCCATAACCTGCAAAACCCAGTAGTCCCAAGAAACTCTTTGTGTTGTCTGCTGCTGGGGGGGGGTATCTGCACAACCGTTTGTTTTCTGGGCTCAGTGAGCCAACGTTTACCACCTCTAAGGGAATAGCCCAGGAAGACTACTTCTTGCTGGCAAATTTGGGGTTTTTTGGAAGAAGCTCTATACCCGAGTTGAGCAAGCTTACATAATAGTGCTTGGTTCCCAGACTCACAGTTTTCCTTGGTGTTGGCTGCAGTAGCAGGTCATCCACGTATTGAAGCTGGGTGACTTCAGGGTGCATAGTTCTGAAGTTGTTGACATCTCTGTGGAGGGCTTCATCAAAGAGAGTGGGGGGGTTTTTGAACCCCTGTGGGAGTCTAGTCCATGTTAGTTTACCATACGTTCCGGTTTCTGGGTCTACCCACTCAAAAGCAAACAGAAACTGACTGTCTTTATGCAGAGGCATGCAAAAGATAGCATCTTTATGTCCATACCATTTTTACTCAGGGTTCAGAGTGATAAGCAGATTGTACAAATTATTTACCGTGGGGTGAATGTCCTGCACTCTGTTGTTGATCTCTCTTAGGTCTTGAACGGGGATAGTGACCAGTTCCTGGATTTTTTACTGGTAGCAGGGGAGTGTTCCAGGCCGATTGACAGGGCCTTAGGACCCTAAAACCAGATATTTCTGAATATGGGGCCTTAACCCATCTTTAGCATTTTTGCTCAGAGGATGTTGTTTGACATTGATTGGGGAGGCTGAGGTTTTTAACTCCACTGTTCTTGGAGGTTGTTTCATGGCTAGGCCTAACCCAACAATTTTTGCCCAGGCATCTGGGTAATCTGTTATCCATTTCTGGGGTAGCTTGCCTGTTTGATCATTCTTGGGGTGTGTGAAAAGTGGATGTTCATCTTCGACTGACATTTATAAAGCCATGACTATAGGAGTTTTTAATGAAGGATTTAGAAATTTCATTTTGGGGCCTTCGGGGTTAAAAGTTGTTTTGGCCCGGAGCTTACTGAGCAGATCTCTGCCCATCAATGGGGCCAGGCATTCTGGGATTACTAGGAAGGAATGTTGGATTTTTCCTTTCCCCATGTCCATGGTCCTCTTAGTTGTCTAAGTCTGATATTTACTGCTGTTAGCCCTTTGAACTAGAGACCTTTTATTTGATAGAAGGCCCAGTGGGGCCTTAAGGGCTGAGTATACTGCTGCTGTATCCACTTCAAAGTTTATGGGGTCCCCTTCACTTCAAAAGTTACCCTGAGCTCGGGGAAGGGATCTGAGCCCCGACATTCTCAGTCAACCTCCAGAGTCAGAAAGGCTGTCTGGCGTGGCTGTCTCTTTCTAGGGCACTTTTTGGCTCAGTGTCCTTTTTCTTTACAGTAGGCACATTGATCTGAGGCCAAGGGTGGCCTCTGGTGGGGACCCAGGTATCGCTTCTTGTCTCCCTGTTTCTTAATTTCTGGCCTATTTATTGTTGTGACCAGGACCTTAGTTAATACCTTCATCTGTCTTTTTCATCTGTCATCCTCCCTTTGCTCCCTTTCGTTCTCTCTGTTTCTATCTTATAGGATACTTTCTCGGCTACCCTGACTAAATCTCTCAAAGTCATATCTTGTAATCCATCTAAGTATTGTAACTTTCTTTTAATATCCAGATCAGCTTGCCCAATGAAGGCCATCATGACATATGTCTTTTGATCCTCTGCCTGAAGATCGAAAGGAGTATATCTCCTATATGCCTCCATAATTCTCTCTAGAAACATAGAGGGATATTCATCAGGCCCTTGAATAATCTCTCTTACCTTGGCCAAATTATTTGGTTGGCTAGCGGCCGGTTGGAAACCCACTATTAGGGCCCGGCAATAAGTGGACAGATGCTCCCTACCTTCAAAGGTGTCGGGGTCCCAGTTGGGTCAGTTCAAGGGTAAGCTGGCTTTGATAATGTTGGGAAGTTGTGTTGGTCACCCATCTGGTCCGAGGATATTTTTTTCTAGCTTCCAGAAAGTTTCTCTCTCGTTCCACTGTCATGAAGAGAATCCCTAGGATTTGTTGGCAGTCATCCCAAGTAGGGAGGTGTGAAAACGCCAGGGAGTTCTTTGAGTTCTTTTAGCCGGGCCAGCTTCCTCCAGGGAAGGAGGGGCTGTGTGTGTGACAAGGGGGAGTCATCTGGTGGGCTCTGGGCCGGCCTAGCTTTCTCCAATGGCGGAGAGGCTGAGTCAGCAGCAAAGGAATCACGTAGAGGTTGTTGGGGGTTGGTGGACGACGGCAGCGGATAAGAAGGGTATTAGAGTCCAGTAGAGTCTTGAGACTCAGGGAGAACAGAGGTTGGAGGAGGAAGAGCAGAGGGTTTGTGAGATAGAATCATGGTGGAAGGAGTAGGAGTGGGCGCAGAGACAAAGAAAGGCTTCACCCATGTAGGAGGAGATTTGCAGAGGTCCTGCAAAGTTAAGATATATGGCTGTTGATCTGGATGTCTATGTGGCCCCGGTTGAAAGACAAAATCTCTGACGTTTCAAATTAGTGGGAAGTAGATGTTTCTAGGGGCTATCCAACTCCAAAGGTGGGTCATTCTGAGGCACAGAGGGTCTGCCAGGTCCAGCAATTTACTGAAATAGAAAGATTCTGGGCCTTGCGCAGACTTTGGTCCAGTGCTCAAGGGTCAGGAAGAGAGGTGTTGAAGTTCTCTGTCCCAAAATGAGAGATACACAAACAGTGAAAGCAATCACACACTACACTGACAAGACAAGACAATAAAGACAGGCAATGGACGTCCGATACTGAGGCCAGGACTGAGTAGCCGGCAAAACCTAATGGGCTGGCAATACTGAATCCGAAGCAAAATATCACTGAGTCAAGGAGACTATTGTTCCTCGATTTCCTGAGTCCTCTGTGGCATCCCCCAGGGACGTGGCCTGTGGCTCTGTGACACGTATGTCAGCCTCTGTCAGAGAGAGCTCACGCTCATCACCAATAGCCATTTTGCCAAGCCCTAACCTGAAACCTAAAACCAAAAAGAGTTCCCTTACTTACCCTGAAAGGAGCCCCTTGGGGATCTTTCATCCGCCGCTGCCGGATCTTGCTCGTGCCTCCAGATGTAAAGGTCGGGCAAGCATCAGAGGAAGAGACCACCAGAGGAATGTCTCATGCAACAGTAAATGGTTTATTATGGGTCCAGCATTCTGGGGCTCAGAGCTCACTTGAACAGAGCAGAGAGCAATGAGAACAGCTTAAGCAGAGCTTATATGCTTTCCTTGGAGAGGGCAGGGAGGGAAGTTTATTGATGGGTCAGGGCAAGTGGGTGGTTTGCGTGCAAACGAGTGAGGGTATACATTTGCAGTTTGGCAGTTGGGGACAGCACATTCTGGAAACAAGATTAGCAAACAGTCCTCAAGACTTCAACAGTGTTTTGTTAAGCATACAGAAAAACAGTAAGTAACAAGTACCTATTTTATTAACCTTTCACCAAAGCCTAAATGGAAAGTGAGCATGGATTACTAAACACATCCATATCCAGGTTGCCTAATGCTCTCAAATCAATCCTATTGGTGACTACATATTTGTTTCTTCTTAAGATATATTCAACCTCAACCCTGTTGAAAATGACTAATCCTATCACTCACTTTATATTTTGCCTGATTTCCTAATGTCTCTATTGATATCTGCTTTCCTACATATTTTCCCCAGTTCATCATTGTGACTGACTCTTCACATGTGCTGACATTTACATTCACTCTTTATCCGAAACCCTATTGCTAAAGAACTTTTGGTCCAAATCCTATACTCACTCTTTTTTCTAACATACCGACTATCTTCCTAATCCTAAAGACTATCCCTTTTTGACTGGATGATCTCTTCGACAAGCAATCATCCAAGGTACAAGGTCCTATGCCATTGTATATTGATTTATCTGAGACATCTGTGCAGAACATAATTCAAAGCTAAGTATCCCAATCAACAGCCCAATGCCCTTCCTGGATTCAAATCTTATCTAGATTTCTGTTTTCAAACTTATATTTCACCAATATATTCTTGTAAATATCGCAAGTTCCCAATACCATTATTCATTAAGCAGAATGATTCCTAACTCAAATGAAACATGTTATTAAGCCTAACCATACATTGTTCCCTCAAACTAACTTTACAGAAGAGCCGAGACAGAGTTTATCTTACAATACAGTAATGTAGGGGATCTTCCACCTGCTGAGAACATCAAAGGACCATGCAGAAATTATACCCTGAAGAAGTTGCAGGCAGCTATGAAGGACCTAAGAGGGGAAAAGTCATATTCCATGGCAAACAACAGGGTCAGTATGAAGGGATGTGTCTGAATCAGCCTCTCCTTTCTTAATGTAGAGAACTGATGAAACCATGCCTGTGAGGAGAGCTGTTTACAGGTGCCTATGGTTGATATACCATTCTAACTTGTGAAAGTGTCAAAGGAAGTAGGGGCAGCCTCCATTTCATGGGACCTTTCGAAGCAACTGTTAGGACAAAGTGGTGGCCAAGGTAGTGACCTCATTCAGTTCCTAAAAAAAGTGACCTCACCTCTCTTCCTTGGTGATTAAAAAATCTGAAATTGTGATGCAGGAAGCCAGGCACCCAGAGCCAGTCCCAGTCCCAGTCCCAGTGGTCTCACTTGTTTGGATTTATAAAGGACAGAGTCAGTCTTCCTTGGTACCGACTGATATGAGGATTGTCAAATGGCAGAAGAGCTCTGAAGAGGGGCCTTTCCTGAGAAAGCAGGTATTGGTTCACCGCTGGCTCCTGACAACTTCACAGTGTTGGCCAAGGAGACCAGATCTGAGAAAGGACAGGCCATTTCAGGGGAACATAGTATGGCCCACCAGTTAGAGGACACTCCGGATAGTCACAGACCTACTTGGGTTAAGGAGGTGCCTTTGTGGGTGTTCAGTGAGTTTGTGCTTTTCTCTCATGTTCTGAGAATAGGTAGGAAAGGCAGTTTTTTTGGGTTGGAGTGGACTGTTTCTAGTAAGTCGTTTGACAAGGCTAGTGTTTCTAAGTCTGAGTATCCAACTGTGTCCGTGGTTGTAGACATTAGAAAAGAGAAGGCATCAAAGGATGTGTCCTGTCTAGTAGAAAACTTCCCAGCATTCATCCTGCCTAATTGAAGAATGGACTTTGGTTTGCCTTATGGATGGGCAACAACACCTACTAAATTCCTAAGTTCCTGTTTTCTTCCTGAATTCTGGCCACTCTCCAGAATAGTCTCATGGTTTTGTTTCCAAGATATGTACCACCTCCAAGCTCTGAGACATGTCCATATACTTGATAGCTGTAGAGAATGGGAACATCTTAGAAAACTCAGATATCAGTGTGACCCGGAAATTCTCAGTGGAGAAACCCTGCTTTGGTTCATTTGCTTACCTATGGTTCTGTTGTCCTGAATGTCGGGAAGGTCTTTGCCTCAGGCCACCTTTTTGTGAAGCCTGAAGAAAACAGTTTTCAAATGGAAATGAATGGGCATCACCTGTGGCTCTTTGCTTAATTGCTTGTAAAAGGATGTGTCTAAATCAGCCTCTTGGCCCTCTATGAGGTTGTGGCTTAGATTCTCAGCACATGATGGATCTAAAGATAGATTCCATGTGTGCAATCAAAACCAAAATGGCCAAAAATCTGTCATTGTTGATGAATCTCTTGCCTTCCTCTGTTAGGATTCTGACCTCTATCAAGTGAGAATAGGGATCCTTTAGGTCAAATGAGTTCTTTGAAGAACTGCAGAGGTGCTTGTGTTTTCTTGTGACTCCAAATCACTTAAAGAATCTATCCCTGAGAGTCAGTAGGCCTCAAATTGGAGAAGCAGGCCTATTGGATCACTCCAGGTTCACAGGAAGGGTGACCATGCCACCCTGACTTTAGGCAAATGAGGGGCAAGGAAGATTATTTCGGACACTCTCTTGGGATGCGTCCCACATGAAAAACTCCAGCCACAGGTAATGATGAGTGTCTCTCTGGAAGAAGGTGAGGACCATGTGGAAGTGTTTTGGTTTTAATTGTAGTCGTTCGTGTGGCAGTTGGAAGAGATGACTGGATCCACCTGGGCTTGAACTCTGGTGTCATTCCCCTTAAACACTCAGTTCTGGATCAATCATCAAAGAAGTATTGCCATGAATTGTGTTAAGAATTTAGGAGGCCATGCATGAGAGTCTCCGTTGTAAACTGAGATCTAGTCCTAGGGTGGCTTTCCACAGAGCACTGGGAATCTCAGCCAGGATATCACATTATTTTTTTCTGAAAGACTTGGAAGCCATATATGCTAGTCAAAACACACATGGACCTCGATTGTAGACCTCGATGGGCCTGGATTCATGTGACTTTTAGGCCACTCTTTGGGAAGCCTTGCCTGTGAGAGTTCTTCAAATTTTTCATTGAAATGAGCTTCCTCACCATTGAATGATTCCTGAATGATTTGAAAGCCATAGTGCTTCCAACTTCATAATTGAAAATTGGCTAGATAAATACCATGAAATTTTTGAAATTCCAATGACCAGGTGGCAATGAAGAACATTTGGATGTCCTGTTGCTGATCACGAGTGTACCAGACAGTGCCTTGATTGACTGGTTTTGATGAAAATGGTGTAGAACAGAGATCTCAATAATTTGGATCCTGCTGAGTAGTGGGCCTAGAGCAGTGGTGAGCAAATGTGTGATAAAACATCTGAGGTGGGGCCATGTGGATCTGCCATTGGCTTCCAAATGGCTTGTGACTGACATGGTGCAGCCAGCAGACCCTTATATGTAAAGGCAACTTGTTATATGGAGAGGTTTCAGTGCAATGTTCAGAATCAGGTTGCTATGGTCAAGGGGGCATCCTATGTGGTATACAAGCCCTGTTGGTGCATTCTCCTGCAGACCCTGATCCACCACACATGACAGAACTCGCGGCAACACTGTGTCCCAGTTGAACTCCTTGTATTTTGTGAAGCAAATACCAAACTCCGAGTGCAGCAGGAAGAAACATTAGGAAAATTGGAGGATGATGAAATGGCTTCGCAGTCCATATGGGGAGACACTAAGCCCCCAGTGGCCACAGTTTACATACAAGAGAGAATTCAGCACTGCTGCTTCATGTTTATTGGAAAATTATAAACCATGTCCTCCAGATCACAGAGATGAAGACGCAGCTTTGATGGTCTCACTAGAAAGGAAGCTAAAGATCCTCACAAAAACATATATTTCAAGTGCCCAACCTAGAGACAGTTTCTCCAGACGTCTTTAGGCAGGCAAATCTCCATGTTTGTAGAGTTTTTACACTGTCCCATACTTTTGGAAACTCCTCTACAATCTCCAAGGTTGTGAACCCTAAGCATTTTCAATTTCAGATATGTATTCAAAGATTTTCTAACTCTTCTCCTCTAATTGTGTCTTACTTGGGGTGAAGGTAATGTCAAGGCATTGTTCTGAATGAGAGTGGGAAAATTTTTTTGTAGTACACATTTGCATACACATTGATCCATTTTCCAATTTTCCATTCGAAATACTGAATCCCTGACACTAACTCATACCCTACTAGACTCTGACTACTAATCCTAATATGATGGAGAAAAATAAACAAAAAAATGAAAATACAAGCAGTTCAGAGGAGGCATGGTGTATAGTTGGACTTCCCTCTTGCATGATAAAGGGTCGGTTTTATAAATCTACTCAATTTTTAATTGAAATAGTCCTCCATGTGTTTTTTTTAAAGAGAGAGTTAGAGAGGAGAGAGAGAATTCTATAATATTTATTTTTTTAGTTATCGGCGGACACAACATCTTTGTTTGCACGTGGTGCTGAGAATCGAACCCATGCCGCACTCATGCAAGGCGAGCGCGCTACCACTTGAGCCACATCCCCAGCTCTCTCCATGCGTTTTTAAAGTTAACAAATATGTGAATTCCTGTCTCCCTTTCTCTGTAGCCTACTCAGCACATGTACTTTTTATATGCACATATAGATTCCTACTTGGTATCACACGTATATTTTTATGAGTTGGCTGACTTGGCAGAAACAAATTGTAAGAAGAGATCAGTCCTCCTAAACGCTGTTGGAACTGAAAATCCAAACTATGGGTGAGCTTCCTATTAGAACAATATTATACATAAACCCATGTTTAGTAAAATAAATATTTTTGCATCTGAGGGTGATATATATTACAAGATGAATTACGATTTGCATATATATATTGATACTTTTTAATGAATTTTTGTGTTTTTTTGTCTATATATATATATTCACACATACACTCTACAGATTTTATAAAATATGAAATATATTTGTCTTATATACACTCCGTAAATTCATTCATGTTCATGTATGTGGATTTATAATCAACTTTTCACAAGATTATTCTCAGAAATAATCATCTACCTGAAATACATATTTGTTTCCCAGTGCTGAAAACTAACTTCAATCAATGGTGCTTACAAATCCTAATATTTCTACAGTAACTGACCCAGTTTAACATCAATGCAAGTATATTCCTATGGGACATGATGTCTATTTTGACATTCATTTTAATTCAACACTGGTACATTACTATTTCTTCAGGTTTGCACATCATAGGATATATATTTCATTCACAAGTTCACAAATTTATAGGAATTTGTTTCACTTTTAATCACTTCCTGCTTCAGAACACATATATTCCTCCATGTTACTTGACTGGTCTTTTCATGAGACTTCTTTCCAAACACATTATTTTCGATTTCCATAATCAATTTTGAAGCTAAACCCACACACTCTTCAAGATAAACCATAACATTAATATTACCATTAGATGTATAAGTGGTTGGAATGAATGTGTGAATATCAATATAAGATTTCCTGTACATTTTCACATTTCAATTCAATCCATTATTAAAGTTGGAACCAGGTATGCTATTTATTCACAGTATGGTCTATTAATGCATTATCTCTATATTCATAGACACAGTGTACACCTCTTTGTTCCCCCAATACTAATTTATACCTCTTCAAAGCATTGCTCCCAAAAATGGTAGAAGAAATATTCATGTCACCTTATCTATCTATCTATCAATATATATATATATATTTCTTTTTTTATCACAGTAATATTCTGGACACAAAAAACAAAGGTCATACTCATGATTGTATCAAAGCCTAAATGGAAAGTGAGCATGGATTACTAAAAACAACCATATCCAGGTTGCCTAATGCTCTCAAATGTAAATCCTATTGGTGACTACATATTTGTTTCTTTCTAAGATTATATATTCAACTTCAAGCCTGTTGAAAATGTCTAATCCTATCACTCAGTTTATACTTTGCCTTTTTTCCTTATATCTCTATTGATATCTGCTTTCCTACATATATTCCCCAGTTCATCATTGTGTCTGACACTTCACATATGCTGACATTTACATTCAATGTCTACCCGAGACCCTATTGCTAAAGAAATTTTGGTCTAAATCCTATACTCACTCTTATTTCTAAACCTACTGACTATCTTCCTAATCCTACTCACTATTGCTTTTTGACTCGATGTTCTCTTCGACAATTAATCATCCAAGGTATAAGGTCCTAAACCATTGTATTTCAATTTGTCGGAGACATATATGCAGAACATAATTCAAACCTAAGAATCCCACTCAAGAACCCAATGCCCTTCTGACTTCGAATCTTACCTAGATTTCTGTTTTCATACTTACATTTCACCTATATATTCTTGTAAATATCACAGGTTCCCAATACCATTATTCATGGGGCAGAGAGATTCCTAACACAAATCAAACATGTTATTAACCCTAAACATACACTCTTCCCTCAATCTAACTTTACAAAAGAGGAGGGACAGAGTTGGTCTTACAATACAAGAATGTAGGGGATCTTCCACCTTCTGAGAACATCAAAGGTCCATGCAGAAATGATCCCTGGAGAAGATATAGGCAGCTATGAAGGACCTGAGAGAGGAAAAGTCATCTTTTATGGTAAACAACCTGGTCAAGATGAATGGATGTGTCTGAATCAACCTCTATCTTCTAAATGTAGAGAAGATGGACCAAATCAGGCCTGTGTGGAGAGCTCTTCCCAGGTGCCTATGGTTGATATACCATTCTAACTTGTGAAAGTGTGACAGAAAGAAAGGACAGACTCCATCTCATGGGACCCTTAGAAGTTACTGTTAGGACAAAGAGGTTGCCAAGGCAGTGACCTCATTCTGTTCCTGAAGGAAGTGACCTCACTTCACTTCCTTGGTGATGGAACTCTCTGAACTTGGGATCCAGGAAGAGAGGCCCCCAGAGCCAGTCGCAGTCCCAGTCCCTGTGGTCTCACTTGTTTCAATTTACCAAGCACAGAGTCAGTCTTTCTTAGTACCAACAGATGTGAGGATGGCCAAATGCCAGGAAAGCTCTGAAGAAAGACCTTTCTGAGAAAGCAGGTATTGGTTCACCGCTGGCTCCTGACAACTGCACAGAGTTGGCCAAGGAGACCAGATTTGAGATACAACAGGCCATTTTGGGGGAATATAGTATGGCCCACCATTCAGAGGACACTCCACAAAGGAGGTGCCTTTGTGGGTGTAGGTGTGTGTATGGTTTTTTCTCAAGTTCTGAGAATATGTAAGAAAGGCTGTTTGTTTGAATTGGCGTGGACTGTTTCTAGTAAGTCCTTTGACAAGGCGAGTGCTTCTATGTCTGTGTATCCCACTCTGTCCGTGGTTGTAGACATTAGAAAAGAAAATGCATCAATGGATGTGTCCTGTCTAGGAGAAAGCTTCGCAACATTCATCCCGCCCGATTTATTAATGGACTGCAGCTTTCCTTATTGAAGGGAAACACCTGCTATCTTTCAAAGTTTCTGTTTACATCCTGAATTCTGGACACTCTCCAGAATTGCCTCATTGTTTTGTGTCCAAGATATGTACTACCTCCAAGCTATGTGATATGGCTATGTACTGGATAGCTGAAGGGAAAGGCGAGCATCTAGGAAAACTCAGATATCAGTGTGACCAGGAAAGTCTCAGTGGAGAAACCCTGCTTTGTGCGTTTTGTTTACCTATTGTTCTGTTGCCCTGAATTTCAGGAAGGTTTTTGCCTCAGACTACTCCTTTGTGAATATCAATTCAATCCATTATTTAAAGTGGAACCAGCTATACTCTTTATTCACAGTATGGTCTATTCATGCATTATCTGTATATTCATAGACACAGGGTACAGCTTTTTGTACAACCAATACTTATGTATATGTCTTCAAAATATTACTCGCAGAAATGGTGAAAGAAATACTCATGTCACCTAATCTACATATACATTTTATCACAGTAATATTCTGGACACAAAATGCAAAGTTCACACTTATTATTGTACTAAAGCCTAAATGGAAAGTGAACATGAATTACTTCCATGTTCAGGTTGCCTAATGCTCTCAAATATCAATCCTATTGGTGACTACATATTTGTTTCTTCCTAAGATTATATATTCAAAATCAACCCTGTTGCAAATATCTAATCATATCACTCACTTTATACTTTGCCTGATTTTGTAATATCTCTTTTTTTATTGTTACGATGAGCCAATTTAGTACTTTTTTAATTTTTATTTTTTTCATCTTTCATACATTTGATTCAAGTGAGTTATGCATTTCCATTTTTACCCCAAATACAGATTGCAAAATCACATCAGTTACACATTCACAATGTTTACATAATGCCATATTAGTGACTGTTGTATTCTGCTGACTTTCCTATCCCCTACTATCCCCCCTCCCCTCCCCTTTCATCTTCCCTCTCTACCTCATCTGTTGTTGTTCCGTTCTCTCCCTTCCCCCCCCCTTTCCCCTCACAACCTCGTATATGTGATTTCGTATAACGATGAGGGTTCTTTCCGTTTCCATGCAATTTCCCTTCTCTCTCCCTTTCCCTCCCATCACTTGTCTCAGTTTAATGTTAATATTTTCCTCATGCTCTTTCCCTCTGTTCAGTTCTTAATTGCTCTCCTTAAATCAAAGAAGACATTTGGCATTTGTTTTTTAAGGATTGGCTAGCTTCACTTAGCATAATCTGCTCTAATGCCATCCATTTCCCTGCAAATTCCATGAATTTGTCATTTTTTAGTGCTGCATAATACTCCATTGTGTATAGATGCCACATTATTTTTTATCCATTCATCTATTGAAGGGCATCTAGGTTGGTTCCACAGTCTGCCTATTGTGAATTGTGCTGCTATGATCATTGATGTGGCGGTATCCCTATAGCATGCTCTTTTATGGTCCTCAGGGAATAGTCCGAGGAGGGCGATAGCTGGGTCAAATGGTGGTTTCATTCCCAGCTTTCCCAGGAATCTCCATACTGCTTTCCATAATGGCCGCACCATTTTGCAGTCCCACCAGCAATGTACAAGTGTACCCTTTTCCCCACATCCTCGCTAGCACTTATTATTGTTTGACATCCTAATGGCTGCCGATCTTACTGGAGTGAGATGGTATCTTAGGGTGGTTTTGATTTGCATTTCTCTGACTGCTAGAGAAGGTGAGAATTTTTTCATGTACTTATTAATTGATTGTATGTCTTCTTCTGAGAAGTGTCTGTTCAGGTCCTTGGCCCATTTGTTGATTTTGTAATATCTCTATTGATATCTGCTTTCCTACATATTTTCCACTGTTCATCATTGTGACTGACCCTTCAAGTGTGCTGATATTTACTTTCACACTTTAACCCAAACCCTATTGCTAAAGAACTTTTGTTCCAAATCCTATACTCACTCTTCTTTGTTAACCTACCGAATATCTATCTAATCCTACTTACTATCCCTTTTTGACTGGATGTTCTCTTCGAATTTTAATCATAAAAGGTACAAGGTCCTATGCAATTGTATATCGATTTATCTGAGATATCTGTGCACAACGAAAATCAAAGCTAAGTATCCCAATGAAGGGCCCATTGCCCCTCTGGGCTTCAAAATTACCTAGACTTTTTTTTTTCATTTATATATTTCACCTCTATATTTTTAAAAATATCGCAGGTTCCCAATACCATTATTCATCCAGCAGAATGATTTCTAACCCAAATCAAACATTTTATTAACCCTAACAATACACTGTTCCCTCAATGTAAATTTAAAGAAGAGCAGGGACAGAGTTGGTCTTACAATACAGGAATGTAGGGGATCTTTCACCTGTTGAGAACCACAAGTTCAATGCAGAAATGATACCTGGAGAATATGTAGTCAGCTATGGAGGACCTGAGAAAGCAAAAGTAATCTTCCATGGCAAAATACCTGGTCAGGATGACGGGATGTGTCTGAATCAGAACCTCTCTTCTCAATGTAGAGGAGATGGACCAAACCAGGCCTGTGTGGAGAGCTATGGTTGATATACCATTCTAACTTGTGAATGTTTCACAGGAAGTAGGGGAAGCCTCCATCTAATGAGACACTTGGAAGCAACTGTTAGGATAAAGTGGTTGCCAAGGCAGTGACCTCATTCAGTTCCTGAAGGAAGTGACCTCACCTTACTCCCTTGGTGATGGAACTCTCTGAACTTAGGATCCTGGAAGCCAGGCACACAGAGCCAGTCCCAGTACCAGTCCCAGTGGGTTCACTTGTTTGGAATTACCAAGGACAGAGTCAGTCTTTCTTTGTACCTACTGATGTTAGAATGGCCAAAAGCCAAGAGAGCTCTGAAGAGGGGCCTTTCCTGAAAAAGCAGGTAGTGGCCCACCGCTGGCTCCTGACAACTTCATAGAGATGGCCAAGGAGACCATATCTGAGACAGGACAGGACATTTCGGGGGAACATTGTGTGGCCCACCAGTCAGAGGACACTCCATAGAGTCACAGACCTACTTAGGGTAAGGAGGTGCCTTTGTGGGTGTGGTTGTGAGTTTGTGACTTTGTCTCATGTTGTGAGAATAGGAAAAAAAGGTGGTTTGTTTGGTTTGGAGTGAACTGTTTCTCGTAAGTCGTTTGAAAAGGAGAGTGTTTCTATGTCTGTGTATCCCATGGTGTCCGTGGTTGTTGACATTAGAAAAGAGAGTGCATCAATGGATGTGTCCTGTCTAGTAGAAAGCTTCCCATTTCATCCTGCCCAATTTATGAATGGTTTGCGGCTTTACTTAAAGATGGGCATAACCTAATACATTCCTAATTTCCAGGTTTATTCATGAACTCTGTTCACTCTCCAGAATAGGATCATGGTTTTGTGTCCAACATATATACCACCTCCAAGCTCTGTGACATGGCCATGTACTGGATAGCTGAAGGGAATGGCGAGCATCTCAAAAAACTCAGATATCAGTGTGACCAGGAAAATCTCAGTGGAAAAACCCTGCTTTGGGCATTTTGCATATATATTGTTCTGTTGAACTGAATGTCAGGAAGTTCTTGCTCTGGCCACCCCTTTGTGAAGCCTGAAGTAAACAGTTTTCAAATGGAAATGATTGGGCATCACCTGTGGCTCTTTGCTTAATTGCTTTGGAAAGGGATGTGTCTGAATTAGCATCTTGGCCCTGTGTGAGGTTGTGGCTTAGATTCTCAGCACCAGATGGATCTAAAGAAAGATCCCATGTGTGCATCCAAAACCAAAATGGCAAATACACCAGTCATTGTGGATAAAGTCTCGCTTTCCTCTGTGAGGTTCCTGACATCTATCAAGTGAGAATAGGGATCCTTTGTGTCAATTCAGTTCTTCAAAGCCCTGCAAAGGTGCTTGGGTTTTCTCATGACTCTAATTTACATAAAGAATCTATACCTCTAACTCAGTAGGCCTCAAATTGAAGAAGCGGTGCAGTATTAACGGCATGCCTATTTGATCACTCCTGGTTCACAGGAAGTATGTCCAGGCCACCCTGACTTTAGGCAAATGAGGGGCAAGGGAGCTTATTTTGGACACTGTCTTGGAATGTGCCCCTCATGGAAACCTCCAGCCAGAGGTTATGATGAGTATCTATATGGAAAAAGATGAGGGCCATGTGGGAGTGTTTTGGTTTAATTGTGGTCATTGTGGGGCTGTTAAAGGAGATGCCTGGGTCCACATGGGCTTGAACTCTGGTGTGATTACACTTAGAGAGTGCATTCTGGATCTGATCTCAGAGAACTTGTGCCATGAATTGTGTTGGGATTCTAGGAGGGCACGCATGAGAGTCTCCCTTGGAAACTGAGATCTAGGCCCAGGGTGGCTTTCCACAGAGCACTGGGAATCTCAGCCAGGATTCCACATGATTTTTTTTTTCTGAAAGACTTGGTAGGCATAGGTGACAGTCAAAACACACATGGACCTCACATTGTAGACCTCAATGGGTCTGATTTCATGTGACTTTTTGGCCACTCCCTGGGAAGCCTTGTCTTTAACAGTTCTACAGAGCTTTCATTGAAATGAGGTATCTCATCATTTAATGGTTCCTGTACAAATTGAAATCCACAGTGCCTCCATCTTCATCCGTGAAAAATGGCTAAATAAATACAATAAAATTATTGAAATTTCCATGACCAGGTGGCACTGGAGAAAATTTGGAAAACCGGTTGCTGATCATGAGTATACCAGACAGTGCCTTGATTGACTAGGTTTCATCAAAATGGTGTATATTAGAGATGCCAGTTAATTGGAGCCTGCTGAGTAGTGGGCCTAGACCAGAGGAGGGGAGGTGTGTGATAAAACATCTGTGGTGGGGCCATGTTGATCTTCCATTGGCTTCCAAATGCCTTGTGACTGACATGGTGCAGCCAGCAGACCCTTATATGTAATGGTATCTTGTTATATAGAGAGGTTTCAGGGCAATGTTGACAATTATGTTGCTGTGGTCAAGGGGAAAAGCTATGTAGAATAGAAGCATTGTTGGTATATTCTCATGCAGACCCTGACCCACCACACGTGAAGGAACTCCCTCAAGCACTGTGTCCCAGGTGATCTTTTTTTACTTCATAAGCAAATACCAAACTCCCAGTGCAGCAGCAAGAAACACCAGGAAAAGTGAAGGATGACCAAATGGCTTCACAGTCCACACGCGGAGACACTTAGGCCCCAGTGGACACAGTTTACCTACATAGAGAGAATTCAGCACTGCTGCCTCATGTTCATTGGAAAATATGAACCATGTCCTCCAGGTCGCATAGATGCACACCCAGCTTTGATGGTCTCAGTACAAAGAAAGCTCCTTACGAAAACATATATATCAAGTGCCCAACCTCAGAGGCAGTTTCTCAAGAAGTCTTTAGGGCAGCAGAGCTCCATGTTTGTGGAGTGCTTACCCTGTCCCATACTTTTGGAAACTCCTTTACGACATCCAAGGTTGTGAACTCATGAGAATATTCATTTCCAGATATGTATTCACAGAATTTTTAACTCTTATCCTCTAATTGTGTCTTACTTGGGACGAGGGTAATGTCTAGGCATTGTTCTGAATGAGAGTGGAAAGATTTTTGTGAATCCCTGACACTAACCCATTCCCTACTAGACTCTGACTACTAATCCTAATATGATGGAGAAACATAACCCAAACAAAATAGAAATACAAGCATTTCAGAGGAGGCATGGTGTATAGTTGGACATGCCTTTTGAAATATATAGGGTAGGAGTTATAAATCTAGTCAATTTTTAATTGAAATAGTTCTACATGTGTTTTTAAAGTTAACAAATATATGAATTACTGTCTTCCTTTCACAGTAGCCTATTCAGCACATGTGTTTTAATATGCACATATAGAATCCTACCTGGTGTCACACGTACATTCTCGTGAGGTGGCTGACATGGCACATACAAATTGTGAGAAGTGATCACTCGTCCTAAACACTGTTGGAACTGAAAATTCAACCCATGGGTGAGCTTCCTATTTGAACAAACTTATATAAAAATCCATATTCATTAAAATGAATATTTTTGGATATGATGATGATATATATTTCATGATGAATTTCAATTGGCATATATATTGCTATTTTTAATGTCTGTGATATATATATATATATATATATATATATATATATATATATATATATATATATATATATAACATGTGTCTTATTATACACTCCCTAAATTCATTCATATTGATGTATTTGGATTTTTAATCAACTTTTCACAAGATTATTCTCAGTAATATTCATCCACCTGAAATACATATTTGTTTCCTAGTACTGAAAACTAACTTCTTTGAATGGTGCAAACATATCCTAACATTTCTACACTAACTGACCCTGTATAAAATCAATTCAAGTAGATTACTATGGGACGTGATGTGTATTTTGATGTTCAATTTTATTCAACACTTCTACATTACTATTTATTCACTTTATGCACATCATGGAATATATATTTCATCCACAAGTTAGCAAATTTATAGGCATTTGTCTCACTTTCAATCACTTCGTGCTTCAGAACACATGTATTCATCCATGTTTCTTGACTGACCTTTTCATGAGACTTCTTTCCAAACACATTATTTTCGATTTCCATAATCATTTTTGAAACACTTCAAAAGTTACCTTGAGCTTGGGGAGGGAAACTGAGCCCCGACTTTCTTAGTCATCCTCCAGAGTCAGTATGGCTGGCTGGTGTGGCTGTCGCTTTTTATGGCAATTTTGGCCCAGTGTCCTTTTTTCTTTAGGGTAGGCACATTGATCTGAGGGCAGGGTGCCCTCTGGCATGGGCCAATGTTATCCCTTCTTGTCTACCTGTTTCTTAATTTCTGGCCTATTTGTTGTTGTGACCAGGACCTTAGTCAATGCCTTAGTCTGCCTTTTGTTTCTTTTATCCTCCCTTTCCTCCCTTCTCTTCCTCAGTTTCTCTCTTATAGTATACGTTCTTGACTTCTCTGACTAAATCTCTCAAAGTCATATCTTGTAATCAATCTAGCGTTGTAACTTTGTTTTAATATCCAGGCCAGTTTGCCCAAAAAAGTCCATCGTGACAGATGCCTTTTGATTCTCTGCCTGAGGATCAAAAGGAGTATATCTCCTATATGCCTCTATAATTCTCTCTAGAAACATAGTGGGAGATTCATCAGGCCCTTGAATAATCTCTCTTACCTTGTCCAAATTAATTTGTCGCTAGCGGCTGCTTGGAGACACACTATTAGAGCCCGGTGATAAGTGGACAGATGCTCCGTACCTTCAAAGATTTTGGGGTCTCAGTTGGGTGGGTTCAAGGGAAAGCTGCCTTTGATTATGTTGGGAAGTTGTGTCGGACGCACATCTTGTTTGAGGATATTTTTTTCTAGCTTCCTGGAGGATTCACTGTTGTTCCTCTGTCATGAAGAGAATCCCTAGGAGTTTTTGGCAGTCTTCTGAAGTAGGCTGGTGTGAAAATATCAATGACTCAACCAGACCTGAGAGCCAAGTAGGGTCCTCAGAAAAAGGGGGATTATAACTTTTTTAAGTTATTTAGGTCTGACGAGGAGAAAGGCTAATACTGGTAGGCTTGCATTTTTTCCCCGTGGCCATCGTCAATCATTGGCCCATAGGGATGGAGGGGGAGCATCCCGAGAGTTCCAGGGTTTTCAATCATTCACCGCCAGCGAGTTCCTTTAGACGGGTCAGCTTCCTCCAAGGGAAGAGGTGCTGTGTGTGCCTCAAGGGAATTATCTGGAGGGCGCTGGGCCGGCATAGCTTCCTCCAATGGAGGAGAGGCTGAGTCAGCAGCAGGGGAATCACTTAGAGGGTGTTGGAGGTTGGGGGACAAGGACAGGGGATAAGGAGGGGAAGGAGAGTCCAGTAGAGTGAAATCTGGTGACTCAAGGAGAACAGAGGGTGTAGGAGGAGGAGGAGCAGAGGATTTGAGAGTTCCTGGGGGAAGGAGTCAGAGTGGGGGCAGGGGCAAGAAAGGCTTCACCCATGGAAAAGGAGATATGCAGAGTTCCCGCCGAGTTAAGATATATGGCTGTTGATCCAGATGGCTATGTGGCCCCGGCTGAAAGACAATATCTCTGACTTTTTTAAATTAGTGGGAAGTAGAAAGATCCTTCTAGGGGTAATCCAAATCCAAAGGTGGGCCATTCTGAAGCACAGAGAGTCTGCCACATCCGGGGCTTTACTGAAAAAGAAAGATTCTGAGCCCTTAAGCGGACTTTGGTCCAGTGATCAAGGATCAGGGAAAGAGGCATTGAAGTGCTCTGTCCCATAATGAAAGATACACAAACAGTTAAAGCAATGAAACATGACACAGACAAGACAAGGCAATGAAGATAGGCAATGGACGTCCAACACTGAGACCAGGACTGAGGAGCCGGCAAAACCCGATTGACTGGCAATACTGAATCCAAAAAAAAATATCACTGAGTCCAGAAGACTATCTCGTCCCCATAAATTTACGGGAAGATGATCCAATACATATGGCTGTAGAGTTCCTTCACATCCTCAGGATCCTTCCAATCTAATACCATTGCACTTCTATGGGGATTAGACGCCACTCCTAGGCCTCGAAGCGTTTGAGTGGCTTGTTGTAACGGCCAATGTTTTGGCCATTCTTGACGAGAGATGATGCTAAGGTCTGAATCTGTATCCAGTAGCCCATTAAATTTATGCCCTTGAATATTTAGTTTTAGCATGGGGCCAGAATCTAAATTTAAAGAAAGCATAGCCCAATCTACACCTGTGGAGCCTAATCACTTGGAACCTCTTTCTACAGTACAACTGGAAAATATTTCATGTAGGCTGGGTATTATTAGTAACTGTGCTATTCTATCTCCTGGTGAAATTACTGATATACCCTTTGGAGAACTGGCTATAATTTTTATTTCACCTTCATAGTCGAGATCAATTACCCCAGGACTTATCATAAGTCCTTTTAGAGTAGAAGAGCTGCGTCCCAATAATAAGCCTACTGTTCCTTTGGGAAGAGGTCCTTTTACCCATGTGGAAATGAATTGAACTCCCATCTCTGCAGTTAGTACTGCTCTGGCGGAGGCACAGATGTCCAACCCTGAGCTCCCTCTGGTTTGTCTGATGAGGGATCTGATGGACAATGTGTCCTGGGCACTACCCTGATGGGGTTGCTGGGTTTCTCCAGGGCTGCGTATATTTGTGGTTTTGGGCCCCGGAGCATTGAGCCCCCTTGTCTATTTTTGGCAATGGAGCTCCATGTCTTTGTCCACAATATTGTGGATAAACACCTGGTCCTTGTTCGTTTTTTGATAATGGTGTACCCTCTATGGTGGTTTGAGAACAGCATTCATTAGCCCAAAGTCTCCCTCTACGGCATCGTGGACAAATACCTGGTATTCTACTCCTTTGATACCTAGTTTTGTTAAACCCTCCTCCTATGGGACAATTCCTTTTAAAATGTCCTGTTTCTTCACAATTGTAGCATGTTCTTGGCCTGGCATCTAAAGCCTGTTTTACTGCAGCTGCCACAATTTGCCCTTGTTCATTAATGTCTCTGGCATCTAAAGCCTGTTTTACTGCAGCTTCCACGACTTGCTCTTGTTCTTTAATGTCTCTACATAATTTAATATATGTGTTTAAATCTTCATGTTTCCATGGTCTAATGATATCATTACACCAAAGATTCGCTTGCTCATAAGCCACTTGTTTTAGTAATGGCATTGCTTGTTGTGTATTTCCAAAAACTCTGGTAGCTGTTTGAATAAGCCTATCTACAAATTCAGCATAAGGTTCATTAGCTCCTTGTATTACCTTAGATAATTAACCTTGTGAACCTCCATGTCCTTGTAAAGTCTTCCATGCCTTAATTGCATCTAACAATTTACTGAACACTCTTTCAGTTTTTTTTTTTTTTATAATTTCTGATTCCGCATTTCTACTATAATACAACCCAACAAGATGACACCAAACAAAACAGCTCCTCAGGAATAGCCGTCAGAGCCCAACTGCCACCACAGGCTTCCCACAAGCCTCTCCCTCAAACACAAGTCTCCTCCTCTTGAGGCCGATTGGCTGGGTCGCATGGGCGGAGCCAAAAAAGTCCCCCAATGAGCAGTTCCGTGGTCTGAAAGGGCAGGGAACCAGCCCAATGTGCATCACCACAGAGGAGCCAATCAGCTAGATGTTGCTGGGGCCGCTGTGAGCCAATCATCCGCTGGCAGTCTGAAAGGTCGGGGAAACCGCTCATTGAGCATCTCCAATGAGCATCACCACAGAGAAGCAAATCAGCTAGATGATGCTGGGGCCGCTGTGAGCCAATCATCAGCCGGCAGATGGAAGTTTGCTGGCAGCTGCAAGTTTACTGGGGCTCCTTTGGCTGTGGCTCTCAACAGATTATTCTCAGAAATATTTAACCACCTAAAATACATATTTGTTTCCTAGTACTGAAAACTAACTTCAGTGAATGGTCCTTATATATCCTAATATTTCTATAGTAACTGACCAAGTTTAACATCAATGCAGTTAGATTCCTATGGGACATGAAATGTATTTTGAAGTTCATTTTTATTCCACACTGATACATTACTATTTCTTAAGTTTATGGACATCATAGGATATAACCTTTCATCCACAAATTCACAAATTTATAGGCATATGGTTCACTTTCAATCACTTCCTCTTTCAGAAAACATGTATTCCTCTATGATTCTTTAGTGGTCTTTTCAATAGACTTCTTTCTAAAAACATTATTTTCGATTCTATACTCATTTTTGAAGCAAAACTCACACACTCTTCATGATAAACCGTAACCCTAATATTACCATTAGATGTATAACTGGTTGGAATGAATGTATATATATCAATATAAGATTTCCTATATATTTTCAAATATAATTTCAATGCATTATTTAAAGTTGGAACCAGTTATATAATTAATTCACAATATGGTCTATTCATGCATCATCTCTTATTCATCAACACAGGGTACGCCTATTTTATCCGCAATACTAATTTATAAGTTTTCAAAATATTGCTCCTCATATTGGTGGAAGAAATACTCATGTAATCTGATCTAAATATATATTTTACCACAGTAATATTCTTGACACAAAATGCAAAGGTCACACTTATGATTGTACTAAAGCCTAAATTTAAAGTGAGCATGGATTACTAAAAACCTCCATGTCTAGGTTCCCTAATACGCTCAAATGTCAATCCTATTGGTGACTAAATAATTGTTTCTTCCTAAGATTATATATTCAACCTCAACCCTGTTGAAAATGTCTAATCCTATCACTCACTTTAGACGTTGCCTGATTTCCTAATGTGTCTATTGATACATATTTACTCTCTTTCCTACATATTTTCCCCAGTTCATCATTGTGACTGACTCTTCACATGTGCTGACATTTACATTCACTCTCTAACTAAAACCCTATTGCTAAAGAACTTTTGGTCCAACTCCTAGACTCACTCTTCTTCCTAATCCTACTGACAATCTTCCTAATCCTTTGGACTATCCCTTTTGGACTGGATGATCTCTTCTAAATTCAGTCATCTGAGGTACAGCATCCTATGCCATTGTAAATGAATTTATCTGAGACCTCGGTACAGAACATAATTCAAGCTTAGTATGCCAATCAATTGCCAAATGCCCTTCTGGGCTTCAAATCTTACCTAGATTTCTGTTTTTGTAATTATATTTCAAGTCTATATTCTTATAAGTATCACAGGTTCCCAAACCATTATTCATCCAGCAGAATGATTCCTAACCAAAATCGAACATGCTATTAACCCTAACCATACAATGTTCCGTCAATCTAACTTTACAGAAGAGCAGGGACCGAGTTGGTCTTACAATACAGGAATGTAGGGGATCTTCCATCTGGTGAAAACCTCAAAGGTCCATGCAGAAATGATGCATGGAGAAGATTTAGGCAGCTATTTAGGACCTGAGAGAGCAAAAGTCATCTTCCATGGCAAACAACCTAATCAGGATGAAGGGATGTTTCTGAATCAGCCTCTCTCTTCTTAATGTAGAGAAGTCGGACCAAACCAGGCCTTTGTGGAGAGCTGTTCCCAGGTGCCTGTGGTTTCTATACCATTCTAATTTGTGAATGTGTCACAGGAAATAGGGGCAGCCTCCATCTTATGAGAACCTAGGAAGCAACTGTTAGGACATATTGGTGGCCAAGTCAGTGACCTCATTCAGTTCCTGAAGGAAGTGACCTCACATACTTCCTTGGTGATGGAATTCTCTGAATTTGGGATCCAGGAAGCCAGGCACCCAGAGCCATTACCCGTCCAAGTCCCAGTGGTCTCACTTGTTTGGATTTACCAAGGATAGAATCAGTCTTTCTAGGTACCTATTCATGTGAAGGTGGCCAAATTCCAAGAAAGCTCTGAAGAGGGGCCTTTACTGACAAGACTGGAATTGGCTCACCACTGCCTCCTGACAACTTCACAGAGTTGGTGAATGACACCAGATCTGAGACAGGAAAGGCCATTTCGGAGGAACATCGTATGGCCTACCAGTCAGAGGACACTCAGAAGAGTCACAGACCTACTTGGGGGAAGGAGGTGCCTGGGTGTGTGGATGTCAGTTTGTGGTTTTGTCTCATGTTCTGAGAATAGGTAAAAAAACGTGATTTATTTCTTTTGGAATGGACTGTTTCTAATAAGTCATTTGACATGGTGAGTGTTTCTATTTCTGTGTATCCCACTGTGTCCGTGGTTGTACACATTAGAAAAGAGAATGCATCAATGAATATGTCCTGTGTAGTAGAATGCCTCCCACCAATCAACCTGTCCAATTTATGAAAGGACTGCGGCTTGCCTTACCAATGGGAAACACCTACAACCTTCCTAAGTTCCTGTTTTCTTCCAGAATTCTGGCCACTAGCCAGAATAGGCTCATCGTTTTTTATCCATGATATGTACCACCTCCAATCACTGTGACATGACCATGTACTGAATAGCTGAAGGGAATGGCATGGAGAGCATCTCAGAAAACTCAGATATCAGTGTGGCCAGGAAACTCTCAGTGGAGAAACCCTGCTTTGGGCCTTTTGCTTACATTTTGTTCTGTTGCCCTGAATGTCAGGAAGGTATTTGCCTCTGGCCACCCCTTTGTGAAGACTGAAAAAAACAGTTATCAAATGGAAATGAATGAGGATCACCTGTGGCTTTTGGCATAATTGCTTTGGAAAGGGAGGTGTCTGAATCAGCCACTTGGCCCTGTGTGAGGCTCCAGCTTAGCACATGATGGATCTAAAGAAAGATCCCGTGTGTGCATCCAAAACCAAAATGGCAAAAAGATCAGTAATTTTAGATGAAGTCTCTAGCCTTTTTCTGTGATGTTCCTGACTCCATCAAGTGAGAATAGGGATCCTTTGGGTCAAATGAGTTCTTCAAAGCCCTGCAGAAGTGCTTGGGTTTTCTCATGACTCCAAACCACATAAAGAATCTATATCTGACATTCAGTAGACCTCAAAATGGAGAAGCAGAGGAGTATTAATGGCAGGTCTATTTAATCTTTAATCCCTCCTTGTTCACAGGAATGGTGTCCAGGCCACCCTGACTTTAGGCAAATGAGGGCCAAGGGTGCTCATTTTGGTCACTGTCTTGGGCTGCGCCCCTCATGGAAACCTTCAGCCAGAGGTTATGATGAGTGTCTATATGGAGAAGATGAGGGCCTTGTGGGAGTGTTTAGGTTTTAATTTTGGTCATTTGTGTGGCGATTGGAAGAAATGACTGGGTCCAACTGGGCTTGAACTCTGGTGTGAGTTCAAGGGGACTTAGAGACTGAGTTCTGGAACTGAACTCAGAGAAGCATTGCCATGAATTGTGTTGGGATTTTAGCAGGCCACACATGAGAGTCGCCCTTATAAACTGAGATCTAGGTCCAGGGTGGCTTTCCACAGAGCACTGAGAATCTCAGCCTGGATATCACATGATTTTTTCTGAAACACTTGGCAGGCATACTTGAGCGTCAAAACACACATGGACCTCACATTGTAGACCTCAATAGTCCTGGATTTCTGTGACCTTTTGGCCACTCCTTGGGAAGACTTGCCTGTGAGAGTTTTCCAGAGGTTTCATTGAAATGAGCTTTCTCACCATTTAATGTTTCCTGAAAAAATTGAAACCAACAGTGCCTCCAACCTCATGCTTGAATAATGTCTCGATAAATACCATGAAATTTTTTAAATTCCTTTGACCAGGTTGCACAGGAGAACCTTTGGATGTACTGTTGCTGACGATGAGTGTACCAGACAGTTCCTTGATTGACTAAGTTTCATGAAAATGGTGTAGAACAGAGATGCCAGTAAGTTCAAGCCTGCTGATTAGTGGACCTAGAGCAGAGATGTGTAGTTTTGTGATAAAACTTCTGTCGTGGGGCCTTGTGGATCTGCCTTTGACTTCCAAATGGCATGTGGCTGACATGGTGCATCCAGCAGACCCTTATATGTAAAGGCATCTTTTTATAAGAAGAGGTTTAAGGGAAATGTTCACAATCAGGTTATTATGGTCAAGGGGGCAAACTATGTGGGCTAGAAACCTGGTTGGTGCATTCTCCTGCTGACCCTGACCCACCACACATGACAGAACTCCCTCCAGCACTGTGTTCCAGTTGAGCTCCTTGTATTCCATGAAGCAAATACCAAATTCCCAGTGCAGCACCAAGAATCACTACGAAATGTGGAGGATGACCAAATGGTTTCACAGACAACATGTGGATACACTTAGCTCCCCGTGGCCACAGTTTACCTACAAAGAGAGAATTCAGCACTGCTGCCTCATGTTCATTGGAAAATAAGAAACCATATCCACAAGGTCAAAGAGATGAAGACCCAGCTTTGATGGTCTCCCTAGAAAGGAAGCTAAAGCTCCTGACAACAACATATGTTTTAAGTGCCCAACCTCAGAGACAGTTTCTCAAGAAGTCTTTAGGCAGGCAGAGGTCCATGTTTGTGGAGTTTTTACCCTGTCCCTTACTTTTGGAAACTCCTCTACCACTTCCAAGGTTGTAAACTCCTGATCGTATTCCATTCCAGATATGTAGTCACGGATTTTCTAACTCTTCTCCTCTAATTGTGTCTTACTTGGGGCGAAGGTGATATCTAGGTGTTGTTCTTGATGAGAGTGGGAAGATTTTTGTGTACCACATATTTGCATACACATTGGATTCATTTTCCTATTTTCCATTCGATATACTGAATCCCTGACACTAACTCACACCCTACTAGACTCTGATTACTAATCCTAATATGATGGAGGAAAGTAACCCAAACATTATAGAAACATAAGCAGTTCAGAGGAGGCATGGTGTATAGTTGGACTTGCTTTTTGCATGATAAATGGTAGGTGTTATAAATATAGTCAATTGTTAATTGAAATAGTCCTCCATTGTTTTTAATGTTAACTTATTTCTGAATTCCTGTCTCCATTTCTCTGGAGCCTATTCAGCATATGTATTTTTATATGCACATATAGAATCCTACCTGGTATCACACGTACATTTTTGTGAGGTGGCTGACTTTGCAGATACAAATTGTGAGAAGAGATCACTCCTCCTAAACGCTTTTGGATCTTAAAATTCCACCTATGGGTGAGGTTCCTAGTTTAACAACATTATACATAAATCCATGTTCACTAAAATGAATACTTTTTAATCTGTGGATGATATATATTTCATGATAAATTTTGATACGCATATATATTTATATATTGCTACTTTTTAATGTATCTGTGATATATATATATATATATATATATATATATATATATATATATATATTATACACCCTCCGATTTTTCAAAATATGAAATATATGTGTCTTATATACACTCCCTAAATTTATTCATGTCATGAATGTTGATTTATAATAAAATGTTCACAAGATTATGCTCAGATATATTCATCCACCTGAAATATATATTTGATTCCTAGTACTGAAAACTAACTTTAGTAAATGGTCCTTTCAAATCCTAATGTTTCTACAGTAACTGACCCAGTTTAACATCAATGCAAGTAGATTCCTATGGGACATGATATGTATTTTGACATTCATTTTCATTCAACACTGGTACATTACTATTTTTTCAGTTTTTGCACATCATAGGATATATATTTCATCCACAAGTTAGTAAATTTATACGTTTTTTTATACTTACAATCACTTTCTGCTTCAGAACACATGTATTCCTCTATGTTTCTTGACTCGTCTTTTCATGAGACTTCTTTCCAAACACATAATTTTTCATTTTCATAATCACTTTTGAAACTAAACTCACACACCCTTCATGATAAAACATAACCCTAATATGACCATTAGATGCATTACTCGTTGGAATGAATGATTGTATATCAATATAAGATTTCTTATATATTTTCAGATATCAATTCAATCCATGATTTAAAGTGGAAACAGTTATATTATTTATTCACAGTATTGTCAATTCATGCATTACTTCTATATTCATAGACACAGGGAACAACTCTGTGTACCCCCAACACTAATTTATACCTCTTCAAAATATTGCTCCCAGAAATGTTAGAAAAAATATGCATGTCACCTGATCTACATATACATTTTATCACTGTAATATTCTGATCACAAAATGCAAAGGTCAAACTTATGATTGTAGCACATCCTAAATGGAAAGTGATCCTGGATTATTAAAAACATCCATGTCCAGGTTGCCTAATGCTCTCCAATGTCAATCATATTTGTGACTACATATTTGTTTCTTCCTAAGATTATATATTGAAACTCAACCTGGTTGATCATGTCTAATCCTATCATTCACTTTATACATTGCCTGATTTTATAATGTGTGTATTGATATCTGATTTCCTACATATTTTCTCCAGTTCATCATTGTGACTGACTCTTCACATGTGCTGACATTTACATTCACTCTCTAACCGAAACCCTATTGCTAAGGAACTTTTGTTCCAAAACCTATACACAGTCTTCTTCCTAAACCTACCAACTATATTCCTAATCCTACCGACTATCCCTTTTTGAATGCATGTTCTCTTCTACATTTAATTATCCAAGTAAAGGTCGGGTGAGGTCGAAGGAAGAGACCACCAAGAGACTATCTCATGCAACAGCAAAGGGTTTATTGGGGGTCCAGCATGCTGATGCTCAGAGCTCACTTGAATAGAGTAGAGAGCCCTTAGAACAGCTTAAGCAGAGCTTATACACTTTCCTTGGTGACGGCAGGGAGGGAAGTTTATTGATGGGTCAGGGCGAGTGGTCAGTTTGCATGCAACCCACTGAGGGAGCACATTCTGCAGTTAGTCAGTTGGGGACAGCATACTCTGGGAACAAGATTAGCAAACATTTCTCAAGATTTCAACAGTGTTTTGTTAAGCATACAGGAAAAAAGGAAGTGAAAAGTGCCTATTTTATTAACCTTTCATTCCCCACTTCTTCTTCTGGCTACTTTTAATCATAAAAGTGATCATTGCGGGGTGTCACATTCTATGTTTGCTAGTGGGGTATTACCATAAGTTTAACTCGTCCAATTTGAGCTTGGAGAAAAGAAATTACACGGTTGAGCAAACAGGGTTTTATAGTTAGCAATAATATGAGGATTATTATTGAAATGGCCAGGGTTGATAAATGTGTAGTTAACCAGGGGGACTGTGTGAACCAAGACTCAAACCACCCTTTTTGGGCCTCTCTCTCTCAATGACACTCTTCAAGGCATCTTTTTAATTTACTCCTAGATTTTTTTAAAACTCCAGTATGGTCGGCAAAAACACAAGATTCTCCATCAATGCAGAACCAAGGCCCCCTTCTCTCATGAAGAGGAGGTTCAACCCTCGCCTGTTCTGTAAAACAACTTCAGAGAGAGAGGTTAAAGATTCCTGCAAAGCCAAGATGGAGGTTCCTAATATCTTTAAGTTTTGGTCTATTGCTGCTTCTAATTGTGTCATTTGTTGTATCCCATGGACCAAGGCAGTGGTTCTTGTGCTCACGCCTGCAGCAACTCCTATTCCTAATAGGATGGCTAAAGTGATGGATATATGTTCTCAGTGGAACCGGGTTTTATGCCCCCTTATTTGATCTTCAAATGAACCTGCATTATGATAAAGCACTCTGGGAAACCTCTGCACCTTTACAAAATTAATCACATCGTCTTGACAATTTCATGAAAACATAAACAATGTTTAAGTCTATAGAATAATACTGTTGTAGAGACGGACATGGCAAGGCACCTAAGATACTACCAAAAACAGGGAAACTTTCCATTTTATTTGCAACCGGATTCAGAGGGCATTACTTCTGTTATAATCAATTAATTCCCTGAAAACCACGTTTAGGTAGTTTCAGAATTTTGTACCCAACATATAAGGGAAGGGGCGCAGAAGTTCACAGCCTGCAGAAGTTCACAAAAAGCAGATTTTTTCTGTTTTTTTCCTCTGTTCTGGGCAAGTTAACTTTTCAAGGCCACCTGGGTGAAGGAGAGCTTTTTCTTGCCTTTATTTTTCCCCCTTCCAGCTGTTACCATGGAGCCCAGTTGGTAACTTCTTTATCTTAGAAATGTAGCCATCTCTGTGAAGCCCCAGCTCAATGCCAAAGGCCTTGTTCACATATTTTGTGAAAAACTAGTAAGGGGGTGTCTAACTTAGGAGTGCTGATATTTTTAGCCAGTGGCCAAGTACAACAGGGCAACAGGAAAAGAGGAAGTTTATCTACTTTGAAGTCTTTCATGGGGACTCTTTTGCTGAAAGTCTTAAAGTCAGCCATGCTGAAGACTTCTGTAGAATTTCAGTTAATGTTTTTCTGTGGGCCTGGAACAGAGGGGGGAGATGGGGAAGGCGTGGCTTTGAGCAGCTCCGTGGATCTGAGAATGAGGTAGCAGAGATGTGAAAGAATACTGGGAAAGGGGTTTGTGATTTTCCTAGCAACAAAAAGGTGAGCAGTAGAACAGGTAGAGCAGAGGGGAAGATGGGAGTTAGTATCCCTAAAAGCCTGTGAGGGACTTTAAATTCTTAGTAATCTGTTTTCAGTGATGACAAAGAAACTTTAAAGGCCATTTTCACTAAATCTTGGATAGGGGTCTGAGGGTTCTCCTCAGCTGGTTTGAGCTTTGGGTTAGCTGGTAAGAGGAACTGGTGGGACCCGGTGTGGGCATTGACTGGAGAAGAGAGGAGTGATTCGGTGGAGGGTTACCTTAGTACCTGCTACCTCAGCAAGGGGGCAATGGTCTTAGATCCGGCGGAGGTTTGGGTTTTTGATCTAGTAATTGGAGGGGAGAAATCATGTTGCTGAGGTGAGAGTGACAGCAGAGAGTCTGGAGCAGAAGGCTGAGTGTGAGGACCTATTGGAGAAGCATAGTTCAGGATGTGAGCGAAGGAGGGAAAAGGCCTCCACATAGGGAAATCTCCTTTCACCCTTTTGAGGACTTTCAGAAGTTAAAAAGGTCAGGCAGAATTTGAGGATCTAGAGACCCCTCTAGGGGCCATCGGTTTTGGTGATCTAATTGGTAATAGGGCCAATGCTGTGTACAGAATTTGATGAGGAGTTTGGGTTCCATCATGCACTGCCTGTATGATCACAACCCTATGACTTACAGAAGAAGTCGGCATTCCCCCCACACAACCGTGACTCTTTGTGGCTTTGGTAGTCCACCGGGCAAACATAGTAATCTAGGCTAGCCAACCTGCATCTGGCTTGCGTGTCCCTACATCCATAATGATTGTTTCCATTATCAATGGTGCAGAATGGATTTAATGGAAATTTAGTGGGATCCTCTTCACCAGGTATATCCCAAAAGGAAAGACCTATAGCCAGCTGACAAATGTCTGGGTGGATAGATGTCCACCAAGTCCCTAAGTGGGCTGTATGCGAGATAGATCATACTTCTTTACCAGTTGGATTTGTGATCAGCCATCGCTGCTGAACGGGTTGAAGAGGTTTAGGACTACTGGTGGTCAAGGGGAGAGTGTATAGCCTTAGACACAGGGTAAATACACAATTTGAAAGTTTTACCAATTTTTTCCTGTTTCAAGCCAGAGTCTGGACAGGGTCAGGCTTGAGATGAGAGGTATGGATCCAGGAAGTGATTCTTTCTACCTTTACCGCTGTAGGTGTTATAAGTAGCACCTTGTATCGTCATTTCCAGTGGGGTTCCAGGGATGACACCTGATGTCGACTTACATAGATGAAGTCTCTTACTTGATATCGATGTAGAGTCCACTCGTCCCCAGGTTGATAGGCATTGGCCATCTGTTTTCACAGGTATCCCTGAGTTCTTTCAAGAGCTTTAATTCAGTCAAGCAATGGGGTGTGGAAGGAATTGTTAGGTCTTAGAGTTGGGGTTAGGTCCCTTACTGAAGGAGGGGCACCATGGACAATTTCATAGGGGGTGAGGTTACACGAAGAAACAGAGGGAGTATTTCTTCCATGAAATAGTGCATAAGGCAGGAGCATAGTACAATCTATTATGCAGGTTTCTAAGCTTAATTTCGTTATGGTCTCTTTAATGGTTCTATTCATTCTTTCTACCTGTCCTGAACTCGGTGGTCTATAAGCACAATGTAACTTTTAATTAATCCCCAGGGTTTGGCCTAACCCCTGACTTACCTGGGCTACAAACGCCAGTCCATTATCAGACCTTATTACTTAAGGCAGGCCGTATCTTGTAAAAATATCTTTCAGGATCTTCTTGACGACCATTTGCGCTGTTTCGTTTTTTTTTCTTTTTTCCTGGAAAAGGCTTCAATCCATCCTCAAAATATATCTACAAAGACTAGGCGATATTTAATTTCAAACCTTGCTGGCTTAATTTTAGTAAATTCCACTTCCCAGAATTGTCCTGGTCTGGTTCCTCGTAGGTGCTTTTTTGCAGGAAGCTTGGAATGGTAAGCATTTTCCATGACAGACCTAACAGGCTTTTGTTACCCATTCAGTTATTTCCTTTTGCTTTGAGTCGGTTAGTAAAAAACTCTGTTCTTGATCCTTCAGGAATGAATGCAATTTCTTTGAACCAAGTTGAGTGAGTTGATGTACATTTTCTACTGACATATATAGAGCCGTGACTATAGGAGTTTTTACTGAAGGATTTAGAAATTCCACTTGTGGTCCTTCAGGGTTAAAAGTTATTTTGGCCCGGAGCTTGGTGAGCAGATCTCTGCCCATCAATGGGGCCGGGCATTCTGGCATTACTAAGAACGAGTGATGGATTTTTCCTTTCCCCTGGTCCATGGTCCTCTTAGTTGTCCAAGCCCGATATTTTCTGCCATTAGCCCCTTGAATTAGAGACCTTTTATTTGATAGAGAGACCAATGGGGCCTTAAGGGCAGAGTATATTGCCCCTGTATCCACTTCAAAGTTTGCTGGGGTCCCCTCCACTTCAAAATTTACCCTGAACTCTCGGAGGGGATCTGAGCCCCAACGTTCTTAGTCATCCTCCAGAGTCAGAATGGCTGGCTAGAGTGGCTGTCTCTTTCAATGGCACTCTTTGAAGCAGTGTCCTTTTTCTTTACAGTAGGCACATTAAATTGAGGCCAGGGGTGGCCTCTAGTATGGGCCCCGATATCCATTCCTGTCTCCATGTTTCTTATTTCTGGCCTATTTGTTGTTGTGACCAGGACCTTAGTCAATGCCTTAGTCTGTCTTTTGTTTCTTTTATCCTCCCTTTGCTCCCTACTCTTCCTCAGTTTCTCTCTTATAGTATACCTTCTCGGCTACTCTGACTAAATCTCTCAAAGTCATATCTTGTAATCCATCTAAGCATTGTAACTTTCTTTTAATATCCAGGGCAGCTTGCCCATAAAGGCCATCTTGACAGATGCCTTTTGATCCTCTGCCTGAGGATCGAAAGGAGTATATCTCCTATATGCCTCCATAATTCTCTCTAAAAACATAGAGGGAGATTCATCAGGCCCTTGAATAATCTTTCTTAACTTGGCAAAATTTGTTAGTCGCCTAGCGGCCACTAAGATATCCACAATTAGAGACCAGCGATAAGTGGACAGATGCTCCCTACCTTCAAAGGTGTTGGGGTCCCAGTTTCGTCGATTCAAGGGAAATCCGGGTTGAATATGTTGGGAAGTTTTGTCGGTCACCCATCTGGTCAGAGGATATTTTCTCCAGCATCCAGGAGGATTCTCTTTTGTTTGTCTATCATGAAGAGACAACCCTAGGTGTTGTTGACAGTCATCCCAAGTAGGCTGGTGTGAAAACATCAATGACTCAACCACACCTAGGAGCCGGGTGGGGTCCTCGGTAAAAGGGGGATATTTATTTTTCCAGTTATATTGGTCTGAAGAGGAGAAAGGTTAATACTGGTAGGCTTGCATTTTTCCCCCAAGGCCGTTGTCAATCATTGGCCCCTAGGGATGAGGGGGAGCATCATTCGAGTTCCAGGTTTTTCAATCATTCACTGCTGGCGAGTACCTTTAGCTGGGCTAGCTTCCTCCAGAGGAGGAGGGGCTGTGTGTGCTGTGGGGAAATTATCTGGAGGGCGCTGGGCTGGCTTATCTTCCTCCAATGGTGGAGAGGTTGAGTCAGCAGCAGGGGAATCACTTAGAGGGTGTTGGTCTTTGGGGGACGTGGGCAGGAGATAAGGAGGGGGACGAGAGTCCAGTAGAGTCAAATCTTGTGACTCAGGGAGAACAGAGGGTGGAGGAGGAGGAGAAGCAGAGGGTTTGAGAGATCATGGAGGAAGGAGTAGGAGCGGGGGTAGGGGCAAGGAAATGCTTCACCCATGGAGGAGATTTGCAGAGGTCCTGCCAAGTTAAGATATATGGCTGTTGATCCGGATGGATATGTGGCCCTGGCTGAAAGACAATATCCTCTGACTTTTTAAATTAGTGGGAAGTATAAAGATCCTTCTAGGGGCCCTCCGAATCCAAAGGTGGGCCATTCTGAGGCACAGAGAGTCTGCCAGGTCCAGAATTTTACTGAAAAAGAAAGATTCTGAGCCCTTAAGGGTACTTTGGTCCAGTGATCAAGGGTCAGGGACAGAGGCATTGAAGTGCTCTGTCCCATAATGAAAGATACACAAACAGTAAAAGCGATGACACACGACACAGACAAGACAAGAAAATAAAGACAGACAATGGAACTTCCAACACTGAGACCAGGACTAAGTATCTGGCCAAACCCGATGGGCTGGCGATACCGAATCTGAAACAAAATATCACTGAGTCGAGGAGACTATTGCTCCTCGATTTCCCGAGTACTCTGGTGCATCCCCCAGGGATGTGGCCTGTGGCTCTGTGACACGTATGTCAGCCACCATCGGAGAGAGGTCACACTCTTCATTGACAGCCATTTTGCGAAGCCCTAACCTGAAACCTGAAACCAGAAAGAGGCACCATACATACCCCAAGAGGAGCCTGTTGGGGTCTCTCGTTCGCCGCTGCCGGATCTCACTGGAACCTCCATATGTAAAGGTCAGATGAGCATTGGGTGAAGAGACCACCAAAAGACTGTCTCATGCAAAAGCAAAGGGTTTATTGGGGGTCCAGCATGCTGGGGCTCAGAGCTCACTTGAATAGAGCAGAGAGCCCTGAGAACAGCTTAAGCAGAGCTTATATACTTTGCTTGGAGAGGGCAGAGAGGGAACTTTATTGTTTGGTCTGGGCGAGTGAGCAGTTTGCGTGCAACCGGGTGAATGAGTACATTCTGCAGGTTGGCAGTTGGGGACAGCACATTCTGGGAACAAGATTAGCAAACAGTTCTCAAGATTTCAAAAGTGTTTTGTTAAGCATACAGAAAAACGGGAAGTGACATTTACCTATTTTACTAAATTTTCATTACCAAATATACTTTGCCAGATTTCCTAATGTCTCTGTTGAAATCTGCTTTCCTACATATTTTCCCCATTTCATCATTGTGACTGACTCTTCACATGTGCTGACATTTACATTCACTCTATACCCGAAACCCCATAGCTAAAGAACTTTTGGTGCAAATCCTATACTCACTCTCCGTTCTAAACTTACCGACTATCGTCCTAATCCTACCGACTATTCTTTTTTTTAAATTTTTTTTTTCTTAAAGAATGAGTTAGAGAGAGAGGGAGAGAGAGAGAGAATTTTTTAACATTTATTTTTTTTTAGTACTTGGCAGACACAACATCTTTGTTTGTACATGGTGCTGAGTATCGAACTCGGGCCGCACGCATGCCAGGCGAGCGCGCTACCACTTGAGCCACATCCCCAGCCCCCCGACTATCCCTTTATGACTGGAAGTTCTCTTTGACAATAAATAATCCAAAGTACAAGGTCCTATGCATTTGTATATTGATTTATCTGAGACATCTGTCCAGAAAATAAATCAATGCTAAATATTGCAATCAAGGACCCAACGCCCTTCTGGGCTTCAAATATTACCTTTATTTCTGTTTTCGTGCTTATATTTCACCTATATATTCTTGAAAATATCGAAGGTTCGCCATACCATTATTCATCCAGCAGAATGATTCCTAACCCCAATCGAAACTGTTATTAACCCTAACCATACACTCTTCCCTCAATCTAACTTTACAGAAGAGCAGGGACAGAGTTGGTCTTACAATACAGGAATTTACGGTTTCTTCCAACTGCTGAGAAACTCAAAGGTCCACGCAAAAATGATCCCTGGAGAAGTTGTAGGCACATATGTACGAACTGAGAGAGCAAAAGTCATCTTCCATTGAAAACAACCTGGTCAGGATGAAGGGATGTGTCTGAATCAGCCTCTCTCTTCTTAATATGGAGAAGAAGGACCAAACTAGGCCAGTGTGGAGAGCACTTCCAGGGTGCCTATGGTTGATATACCATTCTAACTTGTGAAAGTGTCACAGGATGTAGGGGCAGCCTCCATTTTATGGGACACGTTGAAGCAACTGTTAGGACAAAGTGGTTGCCAAGGCAGTGACCTCATTCAGATCTTAAAGGAAGTGACCTCACCTAACATCCTTTGTGATGGAACTCTCTGAACTTGGGATCCAGGAAGCCAGGCACCAAAATTCAGTCTCAGTCCAAGTCCCAGTCGCAGTGGTTTCAATTGTTCAGATTTACCAAGGACAGAGTCAGTGTTTGTTGGTACCTACGGAGGTGAGGATGCCCAAATGCCAGGAAAGCTCTGAAGAGTGGCCTTTCCTGAGAAAGCAGTTAGTGGATCACCGCTGGCTCCTGAAAACTTCACAGTGTTGACCAAGGAGACCAGATCTGAGACAGGACAGGCCATTTCGGGGTAACATAGTATGGCCCACCAATCAGAGGACACTATGGATAGTCACAGACTGACTTGGGGGAAGAAGGTGTCTTTGTGGATGTGGGTGTTGGTTTGTGGTTTTGTCTCATGTTGTGAGAATAGGTAATAAAGGCGGTTTTTTGGTTTGAAGTGAATTGTTTCTAATAAGTCTTTTGAAAAGGCGAGTGTTTCTAAGTCTGTGTATCCCACTGTGTCCGTGGTTCTAGACATTAGAAAAGAGAATGCATCAATGGATGTCTCCTGTCTAGTAGAAATCTTCCCAACATTCATCCTGCCAATTTATGAATGGACTGCGGCTTGCCTTATGAATGGGCAACACCTACTATCTTCCTAAGATTCTATTTTGTTCCTGAATCCACTCCACTCTCCAGAATAGGCTCATGGTTATGTGTCCAATATATATACCACCTCCAAGCTCTGTGACATGGCCATGTACTGGATAGCTAAAGGGAATGGCGAGCATCTCAGAAAACTCAGATATCAGTGTGACCAGGAAAGTCTCAGTGGAGAAATCCTGCTTTGGGCCATTTGCTTACCTATTGTTCTGTTGCCCTGAATTTCAGGAAGCTTTTTGCCTCAGACCACCCCTTTGTGAAGCCTGAAGAAATGAGTTGTCAAATGCAAATGAATGGGCATCACCTGTGGCTCTTTGCTTGATTGCTTTGTAAAGGGATGTGTCTGAATCAGCCTCATGACCCTATGTGAGGCTGTGGCTTAGATTCTTAGAACCTGATGGATCTAAAGAAAGATACCATGTGTGCATCCAAAACCAAAATGGCCAAATGAGCAGTCATTGTAGATTAAGTCTTTTGCTTTCCTCTGTTAGGTTCCTGAAATCCATCAAGTGAGAATAGGGATAATTTGGGTCAAATGAGTTCTTCAAACCCTGCAGTGACTAGCCCAGAGGTGCTTGGCTTTTCTCATGACTCCAAATCACATAAAGAATCTATACCTGAAAGTAAGTAGGCCCCAAATTGGAGATGCAGAGCAGTATTAAGTGCAGGCCTATTTAATCACTCTTGGTTCTCAGGAAGGGTGTCCAGGCAACCCTGACTTTAGGCAAATGAGGGGCAAGGAAACTTATTTGGATACTTTCTTTGTCTGCACCCCTCATGGAAATTTCCAGCCAGAGGTTATGATAAGTGTCTATATGGAGGATGTTGAGGGCCATGTGGGAGTGTTTTGGTTTTAATTCTGGTCATTTGTGTGGCGGTTGAAAGAGATGACTTAGTTCACCTGGGCTTGAACTCTGGTGTTATTCCCCTTAGAGACTGAATTCTGGAACTGTCCTCAGAGAAGTATTGCCATGAATTGTGCTGGGATTTTAGGAGGCAATACATGAGAGTCACCCTGAAATCTGAGATCTAGGCCAAGGTGGCTTCCACAGAGCACTGGGAATCTCAGCCAGGATTTCACGTGATTTTATTCTGAAAGTCTTGGCAGCCATAATTGAGAGTCAAAACACACATGGACCTCACATTTTAGACCTCAATGGGCCTGGATTCATTTGAAATATTGGCCACTCTTTGGGAAGCCTTGCCTGTGAGAGTTCTCCAGAGATTTCTTTGAAATGAGCTTCCTCACCATTTAATGTTTCCTAAATAAATTGAAACCCACAGTGCCTCCAACTTCATCTTTGAAAAATAGCTATGTACATACCATGGATTTTTTGAAATTTCCATGACCAGGTGGCAATGGAGAAACTTTGGATGACTTGTTGCTGATCATGAGTGTACCAGACTGTGCTTGGATTTACTTGGTTTCATGAAAACAGTGTAGAAAAGAGATCCCTGTAAGTTGGAGACTGCTGAGTAGTGGGCCTAGAGCAGTGGTGTGCAGGTATGTGATAAAACATCTGTGGTGGTACCATGTGGATCTGCCCTTGGATTCCAAATGGCTTGAGACTGACATGGTGATGTCAGCAGACCCTTATATATAAAAGCATCTTGTTATATGGAGAGGTTTCAGGGCAATGTTCAGAATCAGATTGCTATGGACAAGCGGGCAAGCTATGTGGGGTAGAAGCCTGGTTGGTGCATTTTCCTGCAGACCTTGACACACCACACGTGACAGAACTCCCTCCATAACTGGTACCTGTTGAACTCCTTGTATTTCCTGAAGCAAATACAAAATTTACCATGCAGAAGCAAGAAACACCTCGAAAAGTGGAAGATGATCAAATGGCTTCACAGTCCACATGGGGAGACACTTAGACCCCAGTGGCGACAGTTTACCTACAAAGAGAGAATTCAGCACTGCTTCCTCATGTTCATTGGAAAATAAAAAAAAAAAAAACATATCCTCCAGGTCACAGAGATCAGACCCAGCTTTGTTGGTCTCACTAGAAAGGATGCTAAAATTCCTGACAACAACATATATTTCAAGTGCCCAACCTCAGAGGCAGTTTCTCAAGAGTCTTTAGGCCCAATGAGCTCCATGTTTGTGGAGTGTTTACCCTGTCCCTTACTTTTGGAAACTCCTCTACCACATCCAATATTGTGAACTCCTGAATATTTTCCATTTCAGATATGTATTCACAGATTTCCTAACTCTTCTTCTCTAATCGTGTCTTATTTGGGGCAAAGGTAATGTAAAGGCAATGTTCTGGATGAGAGTGGGAATATTTTTGTGTAGCACATATTTGCATACACATTGGATTCATTTTCCTATTTTCCATTCGAATTACTGAATTCCTGACACTAACCCATACCCTAATAGACTCTGACTACTAATCCTAAAATGATGGACAAAAATAACCAAACAGAATGGAAATGAAAGCAGTTCAGAGAAGGCATGGTGTATAGTTGGACTTTCCTTTTGCATGATAAAGTGTAGGTGTTATAAATCTAGTCAATTTTTAATTGAAATAGATCTCCATGTGTTTTTAAAGATAACAAATATGTGAATTCCTGTCTCCCTTTCTCTGTAGCCTGTTCAGCACATGTATTTTTATATGTAAATATAGAAACATAACTGGTATCACACGTACATCCTTGTGAGTTTGGCTGTCTTGGGAGATACAAATCATGGGAAAAGATCACTCCTCCTAAACGCTGTTGGAACTTAAAATTCAACCTATGGGTGAACTTTCTAGTTGAACAATATTATACATAAATCCATGTTCAGTAAAATGATTATTTTTGGATCTGTGGATGATATATGTTTCATAGTGAATTTCGATTGGCATGCATATTGATACATTTTAGTGTCTGTGTGTGTGTGTGTGTGTGTGTGTGTGTGTATATACATAAATGCACACACACACACATATCTATATATATATATACACTCTCAAGATTTTTCAAAATATGAAATATATGTTTCTTATTATACACTCCCTAAATTCATTCGTGTTCATATATGTAAATTTATAGTCAACATTTCACAAGATTATTCTCATAAAAATTCATCCACTTGAAATACGTATTTGTTTCCTACTATTTAAAACTAACTTCAGTGAATAGTGCATACAAATCATAATATTTCTACAGTAACTGACACAGTTTAGCATCAATGCAAGTAGATTCCTATGGGATATGATGTGTATTTTGACGTTCATTTTCATTCAACACTGGTGCATTACTATTTTTTCAGTTTTTGCACATCATAGGATATATATTTCATCCACAAGTTAGGAAATTTATAGGCTTTTTTATACTTACCATCAAATCCTGCTTCAGAACATATGAATTCCTCTATATTTCTTGACTCATCTTTTTATGAGATTTCTTTCCAAACACATTATTTTCCATTTCCATGATAACTTTTGAAGCTAAACTCACACACCCTTCATGATAAAACATAACCCTAATATTACCATTAGATGTATAACTCGTTGGAATGAATAATTGTATATCAATATAAGATTTCTTACGTATTTTCAGATATCAATTCAATCCATGATTTAAAGTGGAAACAGTATATTATTTATTCACAGTATTGTCAATTCATGCATTTCTTCTACATTCATAGACACAGGGTACAACTCTGTGTACCCCCATTACTAAGTTATATCTCTTCAAAATATTGCTCCAAGAAATGTTAGAAGAAATACTCATGTCACCTGATCTACATATACATTTTATCACAGTAATATTCTGATCACAAAATGCAAAGGTCACACTTATGATTGTAGCAAATCCTAGATGGAAAGTGATCCTGGATTACTAAAAACATCCATGTCCAGGTTGCCTAATGCTCTCCAATGTCAATCATATTGGTGACTACATATTTGTTTCTTCCTAAGATTATATATTGAAACTCAACCTTATTGATAATGTCTAATCCTATCATTCACTTTATACTTTGCCTGGTTTCATAATGTGTGTATTGATATCTGATTTCCTACATACTTTTCCCAGTTCATCATTGTGACTGACTCTCCACATGTGCTGAAATTTACATTCACTCTCTAACCGAAAACCTAGGGCTATTGAACTTTTGGTCCAAATCCAATACTCACTCTTCTTCCGAAACAGACCGACTATCTTTCTAATCCTAACAACTATCCCTTTTTGACTGGATGAACTCTTCTACATTCAATCATCCAGGTTACAAGGTGATATGCCATTGTATATTGATTTATCTGAGACATCTGTGCGAACGAAATTCAATGCTAAGTATTCCAATCAAGGACCCAATGCCCTTCTGGGCTTAAAATCTTACCTAGATTTCTGTTTTCATACTTATATTTCACATCTATATTCTTATAAATTTCCCAGGTTCCCAATACCATTATTCATCCAGCAGAATGATTCCTAACTCAAATCGAACATGTTATTAACCCTAATCATACATTGTTCCCTCAATCTAACTTTATAGAAGAACAGGGAAGGGGTTGGTCTTAATATAGAGGAATATAGGGGATCTTCCACCCGCTGAGACCCTCAAAGGTCCATGCAGAAATTATCCCTGGGGAAGATGAAGGCAGCTATAAAGGACCTGAGAGGGCAAAAGTCATCTTCTAAGGCAAACAACCTGGTTAGGATGAAGGGATGTGTGTGAATCAGGCTCTCTCTTCTTAATGTAGAGAAGATGGACCAAACCAGTTCTGTGTGAGAGCTGTTCCTGGGTGCCAATGGTTGATATACCATTCTAAGTTGTGAAAGTGTCACAGAAAGTAGGGGCAGCCTCCATCTCATGGGACCCTTTGAAGGAACTGTTAGGACAAAGTGGTTGCCAAACCAGTGACCTCATTCAGTTCTGAACGGAAGTGACCTATCTCACTTCCTTGGTCTTGAAACACTCTAAACTTGGAATCCCGGAAGCCAGGCACACAGAACCAGTCCCAGACCCAGTCCCAGTGGGCTCACTTGTTTGGTTTTACCAAGGACAGAATCAGTCTTTCTTGGTACCTACTGATTTGAGAATGGCCAAATGCCAGGAGAGCTTTGGAGAGTGGCCTTCCCTGAGAAAGAAGGTAGTGGCTCAAAGCTGGCTCCTGACAACTTCAAAGAGTTGGCCAAAAATTCCAGCTCTGAGACAGTACAGGGCATTTTGGGGGAACATAGTATGGTACAACAGTCAGAGGAAATTCCGAGAGTCAAAGAACTACTTGGGCGAAGAAAGTCCTATGTTGTTGTGGGTGTGAGTTTGTTGTTTTGTCTCATGTTCTGAGAATTGGTAGGAAAGGCAGTTTGTTTGATTTGAAGTGTACTGTTTCTAGTAAGTCGTTTGACAAGGCAAGTGTTTCTATGTCTATGTATCCCACTGTGTTTGTAGTTGTAGACATTAGAAAACATAATGCATCAATGAATGTGTCCTGTCTAGTACAATGCTTCCCAAAATTCATACTGCCCGATTCATGATTGGACTGCAGCTTTCCTTATGGATGGGTAGCAATGACTAACTTCCTAATTTCCTGTTTTATTCCTGAATTCTGGCCACTCTCCGGAATAGGCTCATGGTTTTCTGTCCAAGATATGTACCACCTCCAAGCTCTGTGACATGGCCATGTACTGGAGAGCTGAAGGAAATGGGAGCATCTCAGGAAACTCAGATATCAGTGTGAACAGTAAAGACTATGTGGAGAAACCCTGCTTTGGGAATTTTGCTTACCTATGGTTCTGGTGCTGTGAATATCTAGAAGGTCTTTGCCTTAGGCCACCCCTTTGTGAATCCTGAAGAAAGAGTTTTCAAATGGAAATGAATAGGCATCACCTGTGGCTCTTTGTTTTATTGCTTTGTAAAGAGATGTGTCTTAATCAGCATATTTTCCCAGTGTGATTATTTGGAGAAGTAGATCAGTATTAATGGCAGGCCTATTTGATCACTCCTGGTTAACAGGAAGGGTTTCCAGGCCACCCTGACTTTAGACAAATTAGAGGCAAGGGAGATTATTTTGGGCACTGTCTTGGTATGCACCCCTCATGGAAACCTCAACCCAGGGGTTATGATGAGTGTCTATATAAAAGAAGATGAGGGCCATGTGGGAGTGTTTTGGTATTAATTGTGGTCAGTTGTGTGGCAGTAGGAAGAGATTCCTGGATCAACCTGGGCTTGAACTATGGTGTGATTCCCCTTAGAGACTGAGTTTTGGAACTGAACTCAGAGAAGTATTACCATGAATTCTGTTGGGATATTAGAAGGCCACGCATGAGAATTGCCCTTGGAGACTGAGATTTAGGCCCAGGATGGCTTTCCACAGAGCACTGGGAATCTCAGCTAGGATATCACATGATTTTATTCTGAAAAACTTGGCAGCCATACTTGAGAGTCAAATCACACATGGAACTCACATTGTAGACCTCAATGGGCCAGGCTTCATTTGACCTTTTGGCCACTCTTTGGGAAGACTTGCCTGTGAGAGTTCTCCTGAGCTTTCATTGAAATGAGCTTCCTCACCATTTAATGGTTCCTGAATGAATTGAAACCCACAGTGACACCAACTTCATCCTTGAAAAATGGCTAGATAAATACCATGGAATATTTGAAATTCCCAAGAGCAGGTGGCACTGGAGAATCTTTGGATGTTCTGTTGCTGATCATGAGTGTGCCAGACAGTGCCTTGATTTACTGGGTTTCATGAAAATGGTGTAGAATAAAGGTGCCAGTACGTTGGAACCTGCTTAGTAGTGGGCCTAGAGCAGTGGTTTGCAGGTGTATGATAAAACATCTGTGATGGGGCCACATGGATCTGCCATTGGCTTCCAAATGCCTTGTGACTGACATGGTGCAGCCAGCAGACCCTTATATGTTAAGGCATCTTGTTACATTGAGAGGTTTTAGGGCAATGTTCAGAATTGGGTTGCTGCAGACAAGGAGGCAAGCTTTGTTGAATAGAAGCCTTGTTGGGGCATTCTCCTGCACACCCTGACCCACCACACGTGAGAGTACTCCCTCCAGCACTGTGTCCCCGTTGAACTCATGGTATTTACTGATGCCAATACCAAACTCCCAGTGCAGCAGTAAGAATCACCAGGAAAAGTGGAGGATGACCAAAGGGCTTCTCAGTCCATACGAGGAGACACTTAGCTCCCAGTGGCCACAGTTTACCTACAATGAGGGAATTCAGAACTGCTGCCTCATGTTCACTAGAAAATAAGAAACCATGTCCTTCAGGTCACATATATGCAGATCCAGCTTTGATTGTCTCACTACAAAGGAAGCTGAAGCTCCTGACAACAACATATATTACAAGGTCCCAACTTCAAAGGCAGTTTCTCAAAGAGTCATTAGGCCAGCAGAACTCCATATTTGTGGAGTATTTACCCTATCCCATACTTTTGGAAATTTCTCTACCGCCTCCAAGGCTGTGAACTCCTGAGCATTTTCATTTCCACATACGTATTCACAGATTTTCTAACTCTTCTCTACTAATTGTGTCTTAATTGGGGCGAAGGTTATGTCAAGGCATTGTTCTGGATGAGAGTGGGATGATTTTTGTGTAGCACATATTTGCATACACATTAGATTCATTTTCATATTTTCCATTTGAAATACTGAATCCCTGACATTAACCCATAACCTACTAGACTCTGACTACTAATCCTAATATGATGGAGAACAAGAAACCTAACAGAATAGAAATACAGGCCGTTCATAGGAGGCATGGTGTATACTTGGACTTCCCTTCTGCTTTATCAAGGGTATGTGTTATAAATCTAGTAAACTTTTCATTGTAATAGTTCTCCATGAGTTTTTAAAGTTAACACATATGTAAGTTTCTGTCTCCCATTCTCTGTAGCCTATTCATCACATGTATTTTTTATGCATATTTAGAATCCTACCTGGTATCACAAGTACATTTTTGTAAGCTCGCTGATTTTGAAAGATACATATTGTGATAAGATATCACTTCCCCTAAATAAAGATGGAACTGAAAATTAAACCTATTGGTGAATTTCCTAGATGAACAACATTATATATAAATCGATGTTCAGTAAAATGAATATTTTTGGATATGTGGATGATATGTATTACACGGTGAATTTTGATTAGCATTTATATTGCTACATTATAATGTCTGCGTGTGAGTATCTATCTATCTATATATATATACATATATACTGTCCAGATTTTTCAAAATATGAAATATATATGTCTTATTATACACTCCCTAAATTCACTCATGTTTCTATATATGGTTTATAATCAACTTTTCACAAGATAATTCTCAGAAATATTCATCCGCCTGAAATACATATTTATTTCCTAGTACTGAAAACTAACTTCAGTGAATGGAGCTTACAAATCCTAATATTTCTACAGTAACTGAATCAGTTTAACATCAATGCAAGTAGAATCCTACGGGACATGATGTGTATTTTGAAGTTTATTTTTATTCAATATTGGTACATTATTATTTTTTCAGTTTATGGACATCATAGGATATATCATTTCATCCACAAGTTCAAAAATTTATAGGCATTTGTTTCACTTTCAATCACTTCCTGCTTCAGAACACATGTATTCCTCTAAGTTTCTTGACTGGTCTTTTCATGAGATTTTATGCCAAACACATTAATTTTGATTTTCATAATCACTTTTGAAGCAAAAGTCACATACCATTCATATTAATTATCAATCTGATATTACCATTAGATGTACAACTGGTTTGAATGAATGATTGTATGTCAAAATAAGATTTCTTATATCTTTTCAGATATCAATTCTATCCATTATTTAAAGTGGAACCAGTTATATTATTTATTCACACTATGGTCTATTCATGCATTATCTCTATATTCATAGACACAGTGTACACCTCTTTGTACCCCCAATACTAATTTATACGTCTTCAAAATATTGCTCCATGAAATGGTGGATGTGGACTCATGTCACCTGATCTTTATATACATTTAATCACAGAAATATTCTGGACACAAAATGCAAAGGTCACACTTATGATTGTATAAAAGCCCAAATGGAAAGAAAACATGGATTACTAAAAACATCCATGTCCAGGTTCCCTAATGCTCTCAAATGTCAATCCTATTGGTGACTACATATGTGTTTCTTCTTAAAATTATATATTCAAACTCAACCCAATTGAAAATGTCTAATCCTATCCCTCACTTTATACTTTGCCTGATTTCATTATGTCTCTATTGCTATCTGCTTTCCTACATATATTCCCCAGTTCATCATTGTGACTGACTCTTCACATGTGCTGACATTTACATTCACACCCTAATAAATAACCTATTGCTAAAGAACTTTTGTTCCAAATCCTATACTCACTCTTCTTCCTAAACATACTAACTATCTTCTTAATCCTACCGAGTATCCCTTTTTGACTGGATGTTCTCTTCTACATTCAATCATTCAAGGTACAAGGTCTTATGCTATTGTATATTGATTTATCTGAGACATCGGTGCAGAATGTAATTCAACGCTAAGTATCACAATTAAGGGCCCAATGCCCTTCTGGGCTTCAAATCTTACTTAGATTTCTTTTTTCATACATATATTTCATCTCTATATTCTTAAAATAATCACAAGTTTCCAATACCATTATTCATGCAGCAGAATAATTCCTAACCCAAATGGAACATGTTATTAACACTAACCATACACTGTTTGTGTTAATAACATGTTTACAGAAGAGCAGGGACAGTGTTGATCTTACAATACAGGAATGTAGTGGATCTTCCATCTGCTGAGAACCTCAAAGCTCCATGCAGAAATGATCCCTGGAGAAGATGTAGGCAGGTATGAAGGACCTGAGAGAGCAAAAGTTATCTTCCATTGCAAACAACCTGGTCAGGATGAAGGGATGTTTCTGAATCAGCCTCTCTCATCTTAATGTAGAGAAGATGGACCAAACCAAGACTGTGTGGAGAGCTCTTCCTGGTTCCCTATGGTTGATATACCATTCTAACTTGTGAAAGTGTCACAGGAAGTAGGAGCAGCCTCCATCTCATGGGACCGTTGGAAGAAACTCTTAGGACAAAGTGGTTGCCGAGGCAGTGATCTCATTCAGTTCCTGAAGGAAATGACCTCAAAGCACTTCCTTATTGATGGAACTCTCTGAACATGGGATCCAGGACGCCAGGCACCCAGATCCAGTCCCAGTCCCAGTCCCAGTGGTCTCACTTGTTTGGATTTACCAAGGACAGAATCAGTCTTTCTTGGTACCTACTAAGGTGAGGAAGCCAAATGCCTGGAAAGCTTGGAAGAGGGGTTTTTCCTGGAAAAGCAGGTAGTGGCTCACTCCTGGCTCCTGACAACTTCACAGAGTTGGCCAAGGAGACCAGATCTGAGACAGGACAGGACATTTCGGGGGAACATAGTATGGCCCACCAGTCAGAGGATACTCCGGATAGTCTCATACCTATTTGGGGGAAGAAGGTGTCATTGTCGGTGTGGGTGTGGGTTTGTGGTTTTGCCCCATGTTCTGAGAATAGGAAGAAAAGTCAGTTTGTTTGGTTTGGAGTGAACTGTTTTTAATAAGTCGTTTAACAAGGCAAGTGTTTCTGGGTCTGTGTATCACACTGTGTCCGTGGTTGTAGACATTAGAAAAGAGAATGCATCAATGGATATGTCTTGTCTAGTAGAAAGCTTCCCAGCATTCATCCTGCCCATTTTATGAATGGACTGTGGGTTGCCTTACTAATGGGCAATACCTGCTACCTTCTTAAGTTGCTGTTTTCCTCCAGAATTCTGGCCACTCTCCAGAATAGGCTCATGGTTTTGTGTCTAAGTTATGTACCACACCCAAGCTCTGTGACAAGGCAATGTTCTGGATAGCTGAAGGAAATGACGAGCATCTGAGAAAACTCAGATATCAGTTGACCAGGAAAGTCTCAGTGGAGAAACCCTGCTTTGGGCCATTTGCTTGCCTATTGTTCTGTTGCCCTGAGAGTCAGGAAGTCTTTGTCTCACACCACCCCTTTGTGAATCCTAAAGAAAATATTTTTCAAATGGAAATAAATAGGCTTCACCTTTGGCTCTTTACTTAATTGATTTGGAAAGAGTTGTGTCTGAATCAGCCTCTTGGCCCAGTGTGATTCTTTGACTTAGATTCTCAGCACCTGATGGATCTAAAGAAAGATCCCATGTGTGCATCCAAATCAAAAATGGCAAAAAGAGCTGTAATTGTGGATGAAGTCTTCTGCCTGGTGTGGGTTCCTGAATTCCATCAAGTGAGAATAGGGATCATTTGGGTCAGATGAGTTCTCAAAGCCCTTCTAAGGCTATCCCGTAGGTGCTTAGGTTTTCTCATCACTCCAATTCACATAAAGTATCTTTAAGCGACACTCAATAGGCCTCAAATGGGAAAAGTGGAGCAGTATGACAGGCAGGCCTTTTTGATCACTCCTGGTACAAAGGAAGGGTGTCCAGGCCACCCTGAATTTAGGCAAATGAGGAGCAACAGAGCTTATTTTGGACACTGTCTTGGGCTGCGTCCCTCATGGACACCTCCAGCCAGAGGTTATGATGAGTGTCAATATGGAAGAAGATGAGGACCATGTGGGAGAATTTCGGTTTTATTGTGGTCATTTGTGTGGCAGTTGGAAGAGATGACTGGGTCCACCTGGGCTTGAACTCTGGTGTGATTCCCCTTAGAGACTGAGTTCTGGAACTCACCTCAGAGAAGTATTGCTATGAATTGTGTTGGGATTTGAGGAAGCCACGCATGAGAGTCATCCTTGGAAACTGAGATGAAGGCCCAGGGTAGCTTTCCACAGGGCACTCTGATCTCAACCAGGATATCACATGATTTTATTCTGAAAGACTTGGAAGCCATTGTTGAGAGTCAAAACAGACAATGACATCACATTTTAGACCTCAATGGCCCTGGCTTCATGTGACCTTTTGGCCACTCTTTGGGAAGCCTTGCCCGTGAGAATTCTCCAGAACTTACATTGAAATGAGTTTCCTCAACATTTAATGGTTCCTGAATGAATTGAAACCCACAGTGCATCCAACTTCATCCGTGAAAAATGGCTAGATAAATACCATGAAAATTTTCAATTTCCCATGACCAGGTGGCACTGGAGAACCATTGGATATTCTGTTGCTGATCATGAGTGTACCAGACAGTGCCTTGATTGATTGGGTTTCATGAAAATAAGTTGGAGCCTGCTGAGTAGTTGTCCTAGAGTAGTGGTTGGCAGGTGTGTGAAAAAACATCTGTGGTGGGGCCATGTGGATCTGCCATTGGCTTCCAAATGGCTTGTGACTGACATGGTGCAATCAGCAGACCCTCCTATGCAAAGGCATCTTGTTATATGGTGACGTTTCAGGGCAATGTTTACAATCAGGTTGCTATGTTTAAGGGGGCAAGTTATGTGGGATAGAAGCCTGGTTGGTGCATTCTCCTGCATACCCTAACGCACCACGCCTGAGAGAACTCGCTCCAGCACTGTGTCCCAGTTGAACTCCTTGGATTCCATGAAGCAATTACTAAACTCCCAATGCAACAGCAATCAACACATATAGAATCCTACCTGGTACCACACCTACATTCTTGTGAGGAGAACGACTTGGCAGATACAAATTGTGAGAGAAGATCACTCCTCCTAAACGCTGTTGGAACTGAAAATATAACCAATGGGTGAGCTTCCTAGTTTTACAACATTATATATAAATCCATGTTCAGTAAAATGAATATTTTTAGATCTGTGAATGATATATATTTCATGATGAATTTCGAATAGCATATATATTGCTAGTTTTTAATGTGTGTGTGTATGTATATATATGTGTGTTTGTATGTATATATATGTGTGTGTGTGTGTGTGTGTGTGTATATATATATATATATATATATATATATATATATATATATATACATACATACACACATTCTCCAGATTTTTCAAAATATGAAATATTTGTATCTTAATATACACTCCCTTAATTCATTCATATTCATGTATGTGGATTTATGATCATCTTTTCTAAATATTATTCTCAGAAATATTCATCCACCTGAAATACTTTTTGTTTTTAGTACTGAAAACTAACTTCAGTGAATGTTGCATACAAATCCTAATATATGTAGAGTAACTGACCCAGTTTAACCTCAATGCAAGAAGATTCATATGGAACATGATGTGTATTTTGATGTTCATTTTAATTCAACACTGGTACATTACTATTTCTTCAGTTTATGCACATCATAGGATATATATTTCATCAAAAAGATGACAAAATTATAGGCATTTTTTCACTTTCAATCACTTCCTACTTTAGAACACATGTATTCTTCCATATTTCTTGACTGGTCTTCTCAAGATTCTTTTTTACAAACACATTACTTTCGATTTTTATAATCACATTGAAGCAAAACTCACACACCCTTCACGATAAACCATAACCCTAATATTAACATTGATGTATAACTTGTTGGAATGAATGATTGTATATCAATATACGTTTTTTTATATTTTCAGATATCAATTCAATCCACCATTTAAAGTGGAACCAGTTATATTACTTATTCACAGTTGGTCTATTCATGCATTATCTCTATATTCATAGACACCGGGTACACCTGTTTGTACCCCAAATACTAATTTATAAGTCTTCAAAATATTGCTCCCAAAAATGGTGGAAGAAATACTTATGTCACCCGATCTATATATACATGTTATCACAGTAATATTCTGAACACAAAATTCAAAGGTCAAACTTATATTTGTACCAAAGCCTAAATGGAAAGTGAACATGGATTACTAAAAACATCAATGTCCAATTTGCCTATTGCTCTCAAATATCAATCCTATTGATGACTACATATTCGTTTCTTCCTAAGATTATATATTCAAACTCAACCCTGTTGAAAATGTCTAATCCTATCACTGACTTTATACTTTTCCTGATTTTGTAATGTCTGTATTGATATCTGCATTCCAACATATTTTCTCCAATTCATCATTGTGACTGACTCTTCACTTATGTTGACATTTACATTCACTCTGTAACCGAAACCCTATTGCTAAAGAACTTTTGTTCCAAATTTTATACTCACTCTTCTTCCTAAACCTACCGACTATCTTCCTAATTTTACCGACTATCACTTTTGAATGGATGTTCTCATCTACATTCAATCATCCAAGTAAATGTAGGGCGAGTGTCAGAGGATGAGACCACCAAGAGACTATCTCATGCAACCGAAAGGGTTTATTTGGGGTCCAGAATGCTGGGGCTTAGAGCTCACTTGAATAGAGCAGAGAGCCCTGAGAACATCTTAAGCAGAACTTATATAATTTTCTTGGAGAGGGCAGGGAGGGAAGTTTATTGATGGGTCAGGGCGAGTTAGCGGTTTGTGTGTAAACGCGTGAGGGAGTACATTCTGCAGTTTGGCAGTTGGGGACAGCACATTCTGGGAACAAGATTAGGAAACATTTCTCAACATTTCAACAGTGTTTTGTTAAGCATACAGAAAAACAGGAAGTGACAAGTACATATTTTATTAACATTTCATTCCCCACTTCTTCTTCTGGCTACTTTTAATCATAAAAGTGATTGTTGGGGGTGTCACATTTTATGTATGCTAGTGGGGTATTAACATAAGTTTAACTTTTCCAATTTGAGCTTGGAGAAAAGAAATTACATGGTTGAGAAACAGGGTTTTATAGTAAGCAATAAAATGAGGATTATTATTGGACCGGCCAGGGTTGATTAAAACGTAGTTAACCAGGGGGACTGTGTAAACCAAGACTCAAACCACCAATTTTGGGTCTCTATCTCTCTTTGATGCTCTTCAAGGCATCTTGTTAATTTACTCATAGGGTTTGTTACAACTCCAGTATGGTCGACATAAAAAAAAAAAAAAAAAAAACAAAACATTCTTTCCTCAATGCAGCACAAAGGCTCCCTTCTCTCATGAAATGGAGGTCCAAACCTCGACTTTTCTGTAAAACAACTTCAAAGAGAGAGGTAAAAGATTCCTGCAAAGTTGTGATGGAATTTTCTAATATCTTTAAGTTTTGATCTATTGCTTCTTCTAATTGGGTCATTTGTTGTGTCCCATGGACCAGGGCAGTGGTTCCTGTGCGAACCCAGGCAGCAACTCCTATTCATAATAGAATGGCTAAGGTGAGAGATATATGTTCCCAACTGAACCGGGTTGTATGCCCCTCTATTTGATCTTCCAATGAACCTGCGTCATAATAGAGCACACTGGGAAAATTCTGCACCATTACACAATTAATCACTTCTGTTGACCATTTCATAAAAACATAAACAACGTTTAAGTATATAGAATTATATTGTTGTAGGGACGGACAAGGCAAGGCACCTAAGATAGCACCAAAGACAAGGAAACAGTCATATTTGGTTGCAACCAGATTCAGAGGGCATTGCTTCTGTTGTAATCAATTAATCCCCTGAAACCCAAGTTTAGGTAGTTTCAGAATTTTGTACCCAACATGTAAGGGAAGGGGCTCTGAAGTTCACAGTCTGCAGAAGTTCACAAAGAGCAGTTTTTGTTTCTGATTTTTCCTCAGTTCTGGGCAAGTTAAATTTTCAAGGACACCTGGGTGGGGGAGAGCGTTTTTTTCCCTTTTTTCCCCCTGCCAGCTGTTTCCATGGAGCCCAGTTTGTAACTTATTCATCTCAGCAATGTAGCCATCTCTATGAAGCCCCAGCTAAAGGACAGAAGCCTTGATCACATATGTTGTGAAAAACTAGTAAGGGTGTGTCTAGCTCAGGAGTGCTGATTTTTTTCAGCCAGTTGCCAAGTAGACCAGGGCAACACAAAAAGAGGAAGTTTATCTACACTGAACTCTTTTATAGGGACTCTTTTGCTGAAAGTCCTAAAGTTAGCCATGGTGAAAACTTCTGGATAAGTTCAGTTAAGACTTTCCTGTGGGCCTGGTACAGAGGGGGAAGACGGGGAATGCAGGGCTGAGAGCAGCTCTTTGGATCTGAGAATGAGGAAGGAGAGATGTAAAAAAATAATGGAAAAGGGTTTTGAGATCTTCCTAGCAACAAAAACATGAGTAGTAGAACGGGTAGAACAGAGCGGGAGATGGGAGTGAGTATCCCAAAAGCCTGTAAGGGACTTTAAATTCTTAGTAACCTGTTTTCAGTGATGGCAAAGCAACTTTAAAGGCCATTTTCATTATATCTTGGATAGGGGTCTGAGGGCTCTTCTCAGCTGGTTTGAGCTTTGGGTTAGCTGGTAAGAGGACCTGGTGGGACCCAGTGTGGGCACTGACAGGAGAAGAGAGGAGTGAGTGAGTGGAGGGTTACCTCAGTACCTGCTACCTCAGCAAGGGGGCAATGGTCTGAGAAACGGTGGAGGTTTGGGTTTTTAATATAGTAATTGGAGGGGAGAAATCAAGTTGATGAGGTGGGAGTGACAACAGAGAGTCTAGAGCAGAAGGCTGAGGGTGAGCATGTATTGGAGAAGCATAGTTCACGATGTGAGCAAAGGAGAGAAAAGGCCTCCACATAGAGGAATCTCCTTTCACCCTTTTGAGCACTTGCAGAAGTTAAAAAGGTCACACAGAATTTGAGGATCTAGAGACCCCTCTGGGGGCCATCGGTTTTGGTTGTCTAATTGGTAATATGGCCAATGCTGTGTAGAGAATTTCATGAGTAGTTTGGGTTCCATGTGGCAGTCCCTGTATGCTCACATCCCCATGACTTACAGAAGATGTCGGCGTTCCCCGCACACAGCCTTGACTGTTTGTGGCTTTGATAGTACACTGGGCAAACATAGTAATCTAGGCTAGCCAACCAGCATCTGGCTCGCGTGTCCCTACATCAATAATGTTTGTTTCCATTATCTATGGTATGGAAGGAATTTAATGGAATTTTAGTGGGATCCTCTTCATTAGGGATATCCCAATCGGGAAGACCTATACGCAGCTGACAAATATCTGGCTGGAGAGATGGCCACCAGGTCCCTAAGCGGGCTGTATGCAAGATAGACCATACTTCCGTTCCAGTAGGATTTGTGATCAGCCATCGCTGCTGAACAGGCTTATGAGGGTTAGGACTACTGGTGGTCAAGGGGAGAGTCTATAGCCTTATCCACACAGCGAATCCACAATTTGAAAGGGTTTCCAGTCTTTTCCAGTTTCCAGCCAGAGTCTGGACAGGGCACAGGCTTGAGATGAGAGGTAGGGATCCAGGAAGTGATTTTGACTACCTTTACCCTGTAGGTGTTATAAGTAGCACCTGGTATGGTCCTTTTCAGCGGAGTTCCAGGGATGACACCAGATGTCGTCTTACATAGACGAAGTCTCTACTTGATATCGCTGTAGAGTCCCCTCATCCCCAGGTTGGCAGGCAGTGGCCATCTGTTTTCACAGGTATCCCTGAGTTCTTTCAAGAGCTTTAAGTCTGTTAAGCAAGGGGGTGTGGAAGGAATCGTTAGGTCTTAGAGTTGGGGTAGGTCCCTTACTGGAGGAGGGACACCATAGAGAATTTCACAGGGTGTGAGGTTACACAAAGAAATAGATTGAGTATTTCTTGCATGAAACAGTACATAAAGCAGGAGCATAGTCCAATCTTTTATGCCGGTCTCTAGGTTTAATTTCGTTATGGTCTCTTTAATGGTTCTATTCATTCTTTCTACCTGTCCTGAACTCGGGGGTCTGTAAACACAATGTAACTTCCAATTAATCCCCAGGGTCCTTGCTAACCTCTGAGTTACCTGGGCCACGAACGCCGGTCCATTATCAGACCCTATTACTTTAGGCAGGCCGTACCTTGGAAAAATATCTTCAAGGATCTTCTTGACCACCATTTGCGCTGTTTCATTTTTTTTTCTTTTCTTTTTTTTTTTTTTGGGGGGGGGGGCTTCAATCCATCCTGAAAATGTATCTACAAAGACTAGGAGATATTTAAGTCCATTCCTTGCTGGCTTAATTTCAGTAAAGTCCACTTCCCAGAATTGTCCTGGTCTGGTTCCTCGTAGGTGCTTTCCTGCAGGAAGCTTGGAAGGGTAAGAATTAACCAATTGATGGACCCAACAGGCGTTTGTTATCCATTCAGTTGTTTCCTTTCACTGTGAGTTGGTTAATGGAAAACTCTGTTCTTGATCCTTCAGAAATGAATGCAGTTTCTTTGAACCAAGGTGAGTGATTTGATGTACATTTTCTACTGACATAGTTAGAGCCGTGATTATAGGAGTTTTTACTGAAGGATTTAGAAATTCCACTTGGGGGCCTTCAGGGTAAAAAGTTATTTTGGCCCAGAGCTTTGTGAGCAGATCTCTGCCAATCAATGGGGCCGTGCATTCTGGGATTACTAGGAATGAGTGATGGATTTTTCCTTTCCCCTGGTCCATGGTCCTCTTAGTTGTCCAAGCCCGATATTTACTGCCATTAGCCCCTTGAATTAGAGACCTTTTATTTGATAGAGGTTCCAATGGGGCCTTAAAGGCAGAATATCTTGCCCCTGTATCCACTTCAAAGTATACTGGGGTCCCCTCCACTTCAAAAGTAACCCTGAGCTCGGGGAGAGGATCTGAGCCCCGACTTTCTTTGTAATCCTACAGAGTCAGAATGTCCAGCTGGCCTGGCTGTCTCTTTCTAGGGCACTCTTTAGCCCAGTGTCCTTTTTTTTAGAGTAGGCACATTGAATTGAGGCCAGGGGTGGCCTCTTGTGTGGGCCCCGGTGTCCCTTCCTGTCTCCATGTTTCTTAATTTCTGGTCTATTTGTTGTTGTGACCAGGATCTTAGTCAATGCCTTAGTCTGTCTTTTGTTTCTTTTATCCTCCCTTTGCTCCCTAGTCTTCCTCAGTTTCTCTCTTATAGTATACCTTCTTGGCTTCTCTGACTAAACCTCTCAAAGTCATATCTTGTAATCCATCTAAGCATTGTAACTGTCTTTTAATATCCAGAACAGCTTGCCCAATAAAGGCCACCATGACAGATGCCTTTTGATTCTCTCCCTGAGGATCGAAAGGATTAAATTTCCTATATGCCTCCATAATTCTCTGTAGGAACATGGAGGGACATTCATCAGTCCCTTGAATAATCTCTCTTACCTTGGCCAAAATAGTTGGTTGCCTAGCGGCCACTAAGATACCCACTATTAGAGCCCGGCAATAAGAGGAAGGATTCTCATTACCTTCACAGGTTTTGGGGTCCCAGTTGGGTCGGTGCAAGGGAAAGGCGGCTTTGCATATGTTGGGAAGTTTTGTCGGTCACCCATCTGGTCCGAGAATATTTTTTTCTAGAATCCAGGAAGATTCTCTTTTGTTCCTCTGTCATGAAGAGAGTCCCTAGGAGTTGTTGGCAGTCATCCCAAGTAGGCTGGTGTGAAAACATCAATGACTCAACCACACCTGAGACCCAGGTGGGGTCCTCGGTAAAAGGGGGATTGTTATTTTTCCAGTTATTTAGGTCTGAAGAGGAGAAAGGTAAATACTGGTAGGCTGGCATTTTTCCCCCATGGTTGTCATCAATCATTGTTCCTTAGAAATGGAGAGGGAGCATCACGTGAGTTCCAGGGATTTCAATCATTCAACGCCGGCAAATTCCTTTAGCCGGGCCAGCAACCTCCAGGAAAGGAGGGGCTGTGTTTTCCGCAGGGGAGCGCTGGGCTCGCTTAGCTTCCTCCAATGGCGGAGAGGCTGAGACAGCAGCAGGGGAATTACTTAGAGGGTGTTGGGGGTTGGGGGACGAGGGCAGGGAATAAGTAGTAGGACGAGAGTCCAGTAGAGTAAAATCTTGTGACTCAGGGAGAACAGAGGTTGAAGGAGGAGGAGAAGCAGAAGGTTTGAGAGAGCATGACGGAAAGAGTAGGAGCGGGGGCAGGGGCAAGGAAAAGCTTCACACATGGAGGAGGAGAATTGCAGAGGTCCTGCAAAGTTAAGATATATGTCTCTTGATCCTGATGTCTATGTGGCACTGGCTGAAAGTCAATATCTCTGACTTTTTAAATTAGTGGGAAGTAGAAAGATCCTTCTAGGGGCCATCTGAATCCAAAGGTGGGCCATTCTGAGGAACAGAGAGTCTGCCAGGTCCAGCGTTTAACTGAAAAAGAAAGATTCTGAGCCCTTAAGCGGACTTTGGTGCAATGATCAAGGGTCAGCAAAAGAGGCATTGAAGTGCTCTATCCCATAATGAAAGATAAACACTCAGTAAAAGCAACGACACACGACACAGACAAGACAATACAATAAAGACAGGCAATGGACGTCCAACACTGAGACCAGGACTGAGTAGCCGGCAAAACCCGATGGGCTGGCAATACCGAATCTGAAACAAAATATCACTGAGTCGAGGAGACTATTGTTCCTCGATTTCCCGAGTCCTCTGGGGAGTCCCCCAGTGACGTGGCCTGTGGCTCTATGACATGTCTCTCAGCCACCGTCGGAGAGAGCTCACACTCTTCATCAACAGCCATTTGCCAAGCCCTAACCTGAAACCTGAAACTAGAAAGAGGCACCTTACATACCCCGAGAGGAGCCCGTTGGGGTCTCTCATCTGCCGCTGCTGGATCTCAGTGGAACCTCCATATGTAAAGGTCGGGCGAGCGTCCGGGGAAGAAACCACCAAGAGACTGTCTCATGCAAAAGCAAAGGGTTTATTATGGGTCCAGCATGCTGGGGCTCAGAGTTCACTTGAATAGAGCAGAGAGCCCTGAGAACAGCTTAAGCAGAGCTTATATACTTTCCTTGGAGAGGGCAGGGCAGGATGTTTATTGATGGGTCCGGGCGAGTGAGCTGTTTGTGGGCAACCGGGTGAGGAATTACTTTCTGCAGTTTGGCAGCTGAGGACAGCACATTCTGGGAACAAGACTAGCAAACATTTCTCAAGATTTCAACAGTGCTTTATTAAGCATACAGAAAACAGGAAGTGATAAATACCTATTTTATTAACCTTTCACTACGGACTACACTTTGCCAGATTTCCTAATGTCTCTATTGATATCTGCTTTCCTACATATTTTCCCCAGTTCATCATTGTGACTGACTCTTCACATGTGGTGACATTTACATTCACTCTATACCCAAAACCCTATAGCTAAAGAACTTTTGGTCCAAATCCTATGCTCACTCTCCTTTCTAAACCTACCGACTATCTTCCTAATCCTACTGATAATCCCTTTTTGACTGGAAGTTCTCTTTGACAATCAATCATCCAAAATACACGGACCTTTGCCATTGTATATTGATGTATCTGAGACATCTGTGCAGAAAATAAATCAAAGCTCAGTATCACAATCAAGGTCCCAATGCTCTTCTGGGCTTCAAATCTTACCTAGATTTCTGTTTTCATACTTAATTTTTACCTATATATTCTTGTAAATATCGCAGGTTTTCAATACCATTATTCATCCAGCAGAATGATTCCTAATGCAAATTGAACCTGTTATTAACCCTAACCATACACTGTTCCCTCAATATAACTTTACAGAAGAGTAGGGACAGAGTAGGTCTTACAATACAGGAATGTAGGGGAACTTCCCATTGCTAAGAAACTCAAAGGTACATGCAAAAATGATCCCTGGAGAAGTTGTAGGCAGCTATGAAGGAACTGAGTGAGCAAAAGTCATCTTCTCTTGCAAACAACCTGGTCAGGATGAAGGGATATGTCTGAATCATCCTCTCTCTTCTTAATGTAGAGAAGAAGGACCAAACCAGGCTGTGTGGAGAGCTGTTCCCGGTTGCCTATGGTTAATATACCATTCTAACTTGTGAAACTGTCACAGAAAGTAGGGGCAGCCTTCATTTCAGGGGACCCTTGTAAGAAACTGTTAGGACAAAGTGGTTGCCAAGGGTGTGAGCTCATTCAGTTCCTGAAGGAAGTGACCTCAGACCTCACCTCACATCCTTGGTGATAGAACTCTCTGAACTTGGGATCAAGGAAGCCAGGCACCCAAATCCCATTCCAGTCCCAGTAGCAGTGGTCTCACTTCTTTGGATTTACCAAGGACAGAATCAGTCTTTGTTGGTACCTACTGATATGAGGATGGCCAAAAGCCAGGAAAGCTCTGAAGAGTGGCCTTTCCTGAGAAAGCAGGTAGTGGATCACCGCTGCCTCCTGACAACTTTACAGAGTTGGCCAAGGAAACCAGATCTGAAACAGGGCAGGAAATTTCAGGGGAACATAGTATGGCCCAATAGTCAGAGGACACTCCGGATAGTCAGAGACCTACTTGGGGGAAGAAGGTGCTTTGTGGGTGTGGGTGTGTGTTTGTGCTTTTGTCTCATGTTCTCAGAATAGGTAGGAATGGCGGTTTGTTTGGTTTGGAGTGAACTGTTTCTAATAAGTGATTTGATAAGGCAAGTGTTTCTATGTCTGTGTATCCCATTGGGTCCATGGTTGTAAACATTAGAAAAGAGAATGCATGAATGGATGTGTCCTGTCTGGTAGAAAGCTTCCCAGCATTCATCCAGCCGAATATATGAATGCACTGTGACTTCCCTTATCGATGGGCAACACCTGCTATTTTCCTAAGGTCTGGTTTTATTTTTGAATTGTGGCCACTCTCCAGAATAGGCTCATGGTTTTGTGTCCAAGCGAAGTACCACCTTCAAGCTCTGTGACATGGCCATGTACTGGATAGCTGAAGGGAATGGCGAGCAACTAAGAAAACTCAGATATCAGTGTGACCAGTAAAGTCTCAGTGGAAAAACCGTGCTTTGGGCCTTTTGCTTACCTTTTGTTCTATTTCCCTGTATTTCAGGAATTTCTTTGCCTCAGGCCACCCCTTTGTGAAGCTGGAAGAAAACATTTTTCAAATGGAAATGAATGTGCCTCACCTGTGGCTCTTTGCCTAATTGCTTTAGAAAGGGGTGTGTCTGAATCAGCCTCTTGGCCCTGTGTGAGGCTTTGGCTTAGATTCTTAGCACCTGAACAATATAAAGAAAGATCCCATGTGTGAATCCAAAACCGAAATGCCCAAAAGAGAAGTCATTGAGCATAAAGTCTCTTGCCTTCCACTGTAAGGTTCCTGACCTCCATCAAGTGAGAATAGGGATCCTTTGGGTCAAATGATTTCTTCAAAGCCCTGTACATGCTAGCCCAGAGGTGCTTGTGTTTTCTCATGACTCCAATTCACATAAAGATTCTAAACCCCACTGTCAGTAGGCCTCAAATTGGAGAAGCAGAGCAGTATTACGGCAGGCCTATTTGATCACTCCTGGGTCACAGGAAGGGTGTCCAGGCCACCCTGACATTGGGAAAATAAGGGGCAAGGAAGCCTATTTTGGACACTGTCTTGGGCTGTGTCCTTCATGGAAACTTCCAGGCAGAGGTTAAGATGAGTGTCTATATGCAATAAGATGAGGGTCATGTGGGAATGTTTTGGTTTAATTTTGGTCATTTGTGTTGGGGTTGGAAGAGATGAGTAGGTCAACCAGGACTTGAAATCTGGTCTGATTCCCCTTAGAGACTGAGTTATGGAACTGAACTCAGAGAAGTATTGGCATGAATTGTGTTGAGTTTTTAGGAGGCCACACATGAGACTCGCCCTTGGAAACTGAGACCTAGGCCGAGGGTGGCTTTCCACAGAGCACTGGGAATCTCACCCAGGATATCACAAGATTTTATTCTGAAAGACTTGGCAGCCATAGTCAAAACACACATAGACCTCACACTGTAGACCTCAATGGGCCTGGCTTCATGTGACCTTTTGGCGACTCTTTGGGAAGACTTGCCTGTGAGTGTCCTCCAGAGATTTCATTGAAATGAGCTTCCTCACAATTTAATGGTTCCTAAATGAATTGAAACCTACAGTGCCTCCAACTTCCACCTTGAAAAATGGCTAGATAAATACCATGAAATTTTTGAAATTCCTATGACCAGGTGGCACTGGAGAACCTTTGTATGCCCTGTTGCTGATGATGAGTGTACCAGAAAGTGCCCTAATTGACTGAGTTTCATTAAATTGGTGTAGAACAGAGATGCCAGTAAGTTGAATACTCCTCAATTGTAGGCGCAAGCTGTGGTGTGCATGTTTGTGATAAAACATCCATGGTGGGGCCATGTGGATCTGTCATTGCTTCCAAATGGCATGTGACTGACGTGGTGCAGCCAGGAAATTCTTATATGTAAATGCATATTGGTATATGGAGAATTTTTAGGGCCATGTTCAGAATCAGGTTGCTATGGACAAGGGGACAATCTATGTGGGCTAGAAGCCTGGTTGGTGCATTCTCCTGCAGACCATGACCCACTACACATGACAGTACTCCCTCCAGCACTGTGTCCCAGTTCAACTCCTTGTATTTCGTGAAGAAAATACCAAACTCCCAGTGCAGCAGCAAGAAACACCACGAAAAGTGGAGAATGACCAAATGCCCTCACAGACCACATGGGGAGACTCTTAGACCCCAGTGGTCACAGTTTACCTACATAGAGATAATTCAGTACTGTAGCCTAGTGTTCATTGGAAAGTAAGAAACCTCGTCCTCCAGGTCTCATAGATGTAGACCCAGCTCTGATGGTCTCACTAGAAAGAAAGCTAAAGCTCCTGACAACAACATATATTTTGAGTTCCCAACCTCAGAGGCAGTTTCTCAAGAAGTCTTTAGGCCAGCAGAGCTCCAAGTTTGTGGAGTGTTTACCTTGTCCCTTACATTTGGAAACTCCTCTACCACATCCAAGGTTGTGAACTCCTTTGCATTTTCCATTCCATATATATATTCACAGATTTTCTAACTCTTCTCCTCTAATTGTGTCTTATTTGGGGCGAAGGTAATGTGAAGCCATTGTTCTGGATGAGAGTGGGTAATTTATTGTGTAGCCCATATTTGCATACACATTGGATTCATTTTCCTTTTTTCCATTCAAAATACTGAATCCCTGACACTAACCCATACCCTACTAGACTCTGACTACTAATCCTACTATGATGGAGAATAATAACACAAACAGAATAGAAATACAAGCCGTTCAGAGGAGGCATGGTGTATAGTTGGACTTGCCTTTTGCTTGATAAAGCGTAGGTGTTATATGTCTAGTCCATTTTTCATTGAAATAATTCTCTATGTGTTTTTTTCCTTTAATTTTTATTGTTGGTTGTTCAAAATTTACCTATTTCTTGACATATCATATTTCACACTTTGATTCAAGTGGGTTATGAACTCCCATTTTTACTCCTTATACAGGTTTCAGCATCACATCTGTTACACATCCACTGTTTTACGTATTGGAATACTAGTGTCTGTTGTAGTCTGCTGTCTTTCCTATCCTCTACAATCCCCCATCCCCTCTTCTCCCATCTTCTCTCTCTACCCCATCTACTGTAATTCATTTCTCCCCCTTGGTTTTTTCCCCCCTTTTCCCTCACTTCCTCTTGTATGTAATTTTGTATAACCATGACGGTCTCCTTCCATTTCCATGCAATTTCCCTTCTCTTTCCTTTTCTCTTCTACCTGTCACCCCTGTTTAATCTTAATCTTCTTCTCATGCTCTTCCTCCCAAATCTGTTCTTAGTTACTCTCCTTATATCAAAGAAAACTATTGGCATTTGTTTTTTTAGGGATTGGCTAGCTTCACTTAGCATAATCTGTTCTAATGCCATCTATTTCCCTGCAAATTCTATGATTTTGATATTTTTTAATGCAGAGTATTACTCCATTGTGTATAAATGCCACATTTTTTTTCCATTCATCTATTGAAGGGCATCTAGGTTGGTTCCACACTCTTGCTATTTTGAATTGTGCTGTTATGAACATCAATGTAGCAGTGTCCCTGCAGCATGCACATTTTAGGTCTTAGGGAATAGACTGAGAAGGGGAATAGCTGGGTCAAATGGTGGTTCCATTCCTAGCTTCCAAGAAATCTCCATACTTCTTTCCAAATTGCCTGCACCAATTTGCAGTCCCACCAGCAATGTACAGGTGTACCCTTTTCCCCACATCCTCGCCAGCACTTGTTGTTTGACTTCATAATGGCTGCCAATCATACTGGAGTGAGATGGTATCTTAGGGAGGGTTTGTTTTCCATTTTTCTGACTGCAAGAGATGGTGAGCATTTTCTCATGTACTTATTGATTGATTGTATGTCCTCATCTGAGAAGTGTCTGTTCAGGTCCTTGGACAATTTGTTGATTGGGTTATTCGTCTTCTTATTGTTTAATTTTTTGAGTTCTTTGTATACTCTGGATATTAGGGCTCTATCTGAAGTGTGAGGAGTAAAGATTTGTTCCCAGGATGTAGACTACTTATTTACCTCTCTTATTGTTTCTTTTGATGAGAAAAAACTTTTTAGTTTGAGTAAGTCCCATTTGTTAATTCTAGGTATTAACTCGTGTGCTAATGGTGTCCTATTGAGGAATTTGGAGCCCAACCCCACAGTATGTAGATCATAGCCAACTTTTTCTTGTATCAGATGCCGTGTCTCTGATTTGATATCAAGCTCCTTGATCCATTTTGAGTTAACTTTTGTGCATGGCGAGAGAAATGGATTCAGTTTCATTTTGTTGCATATGAATTTCCAGTTTTCCCAGAATCATTTGTTGAAGATGCTATCCTTCCTCCATTGCATGATTTTAGACCAGATTGGCATTGCATTTAACATATAGAGAACTTTTGGTTATATTGCCATTTTGATGATGTTAGTTCTGCCTATCCATGAACATAGTATATTTTTCCATCTTCTAAGATCTTCTTCTATTTCTCTCTTTAGGGTTCTGTAGTTTTCATTTTATAAGTCTTTCAAATTTTTTGTTAGGTTGATTCCCAAGTATTTTTTTGTGTGTCTGTGTGGATATTTTGAATGGAGTTGTTGTCCTCATTTCTATTTCAGAGGATTTGTTGCTGATATACAGGAATGTCTTTGATTTATGCATATTGATTTTATATCCTGCCACTTTGGTGAATTCATTTATTACCTCTAATAGTTTCTTTGTATACCTTGCTGGGTCTGCTAAGTATAGAATCATGTCATCTGCAAATAGTGATAATTTACGTTCTTCTTTTCCTATTTTTATGCCTTTGATTTCTTTAATCTCTCTAATTGCTCTGGCCAGTGTTTCGAGAACTATGTTGAACAGAAGTAGTGAGAGAGGGCATCCCTATCTTCTTCCAGATTTTAGAGGGAATACCTTCAATTTTTCTCCATTCAGAATGATGCTAGCCTGAGACTTAGCATAGATTGCTTTTACATTATTGAGGTATGTTCCTGTTATCCCTAGTTTTTCCAGAGTTTTGAACATAAAGGGATGCTGAACATTGTCAAATGCTTTTTCTGCATCTATCGAGATGATCAAATGGTTCTTATTTTTAAGTCTATTTATGTGATGAATAACATTTATTGATTTCTGTATAATGAAGCAGCCTTGCATCACAGGGATGAATCCTACTTGATCATGGTGCACAATTTTTTTAATATGTTTTTGTATCCGATTCGCCACAATTTTAATGAGGATTTTTGCATTTTTCCTGAAATCGCTTGAAAAGTATTGGTATTAGTTCCTCTTTAAAGGTTTTGTAAAACTCTGCTCTATACCCATCCGGTCCTGGGCTTTTCTTAGTTGGTAGTCTTTTGATGGTTTATTCTATTTCCTCAATTGTTATGGGTCTGTTTAGGTTGCCTATATCCTCCTGACTAAATCTGGGCAGATTATATGACTGAGAAATTTATCGATGCCTTCACTATCTTCTATTTTATTGAAAAATAAGAATTCAAAATAATTTCGGATTATCTTCTGTATTTCTGAACTATCTGTTGTGATACTGAGTTCTCCCTCTTCTTTTCTTTGTTAGCTTGGCTAAGGGTCTGTCATTTTGATTTATTTTTTCAAAGAACCATCTTTAATTTTGTCAATTTTTTCAATTGTTTGTTTTGTTTCGATTTCATTAATTTCAGCTCTAATTTTAATTATTTCTTGCCTTCTACTTATTTTGCTGTTGTTTTGGTCTTCTTTTTCTAGGATTCTGAGATGAAGCATGAGATCATTTATTTGTCGTTTTTTTTTTCCTTTTTTTAAGGAATGAAATCTAAGCAATGAATTTTGTTCTTAGAACTGCTTTCAATGTGTCCCATAGATTCCGATATGTTATGTCTGTGTTTTCATTTATCTCTAAGAATTTTTTAATTTCCTCCTTGGTGTCTTCTATAACCCATTGATCATTCAGTAACTTATTTTTCATTCTCCAAGTGATACATGATTTTTCCTTCTTTCTTTTATCGTTGATTTTCAGTTTCATTTCATTATGATCAGATAAGATGCCTGGTATTATATCTACTCCTTTATATTGTCTAAGAGTTGGTCTGTGACATAATATATGATTTATTTTTTGAGAAGTATCCATGTGCTGCTGAAAAAAAAGTGTAGCTGCTTGATGTTGGGTGGTATATTCTATATATATCATAAGTCTGGGTTATTAATTGTGTTATTGAGTTCTATAGTTTCATTATTCAACTTTTGTTTGGAAGATCAGTCCAGTAGTGAGAGAGGTGTGTTTGAGTCTCCCCTGAGTATTGTATGGTCGTCTATTAGACTCTTGAACTTGAGAAGAATTTGTTTAATGAACATAGCTGCACCAATGTTTGGGGCATATATATTTATGATTGTTATGTCTTGTTGGTGTATGGTTTCCTTGAGAAGTATGTAGTGTTGCTCTTTATCCCTTTTGATTAACTTTAGCTTGAAATCTATTTTATTTGATATGAGTATGGACACTTCTGCTTGTTTCCGAAGTCCAAATGGGTGATATGATTTTTCCCAACTTTTCACCTTCAGTCTATGTATATCTTTTCCTAACAAATGTGTCTCCAGTAGGCAGCATACTGTTGGGTCTTGTTTTGTGATCCATTCTACTAGCCTGTGTCTCTTAATTGGTGAGTTTAAGCCATTAACATTTAGGGTTATTATTGAGATATGGGTTGTTCTTCCAGCCATATTTGTATATTTATGTTACTAAACATGGTTTTTTTCCTCCTTGATTATTTTCCCCCCTTTACTGTCCTACCTCCCACTGTTGGTTTTCATTGTTATTTTCCATTTCCTCTTCCTGTAGTGTTTTGCCAAGGATGTTTTGAAGAAATCGTTTTCTAGCTGCAAATTCTTTTAACTTTTGTTATCGTGGAAAGTTTTAATTTCATCTTCTATCCTGAAGCTTAATTTCGCTAGATACACAATTCTTGGATGGAACCCATTTACTTTCAGTGTTTGAAAAATGTTATTGCAGGATCTTCTAGCTTTCAGAGTCTGTGTTGAAAGATCAGCTGTTATCCTGATTGGTTTACCACTAAATATAATCTGCTTCCTTTATCTTGTAGCTTTTAAAATTCTCTCCTTTTTCTGTATGTTGGGCATCTTCGTTATAATATGTCTAGGTGTGGATCTCTTATAATTTTGCACATTTGGCATCCTGTAAGCTTCTAGGATTTGCGATTCTGTCTCATTCTACAAGTCTGGGAAGTTTTCTCTTTTTTTTCATTGAATATATTGCTCATTCCTTTTGTTTGGACCTCTATACCTTCCTGTATCCCAATGACTCTTAAGTTTGGTCTTTTTATGTTATCCCATATTTCTTGGATGTTCTACTCATGGTTTCTTAAAAGTCTTCCTGAGCTGTCTGTGTTCTTTTCAAGTTGAAATAATTTGTCTTCATTGTCTGATTTTCTACCTTCTAAGTGTTCTACTCTGCTGTTAGTATTCTCAATTGAGTTTTTAAGTTGGTTTATTGATTCCTGCATTCCTAGGATATCTGTTTTTTTGATTTTATAATCTTTATCTCCCTGCATAGTTGATATTATGCTTCTTGGATTTTTTTATGTAATTCATTATCAAGGTGATCTTTCATTGTCTGATTTTGCTCTCTAAAGTCTTCCTTGAGACTCCAGATCATCTGAAGCATGTATATCCTGAGTTCTTTATCTGACATTCCATCTGCTGCACATATTACCTCTTCTAAAGTTGACTTTACCTGCATTGCTTATGGTCCTTTCTTTCCTTGTCTTTTCATTCTGTTCATGTTTCTTTTTGCTTGGTGAAACTGTTGTGTTATTGAATTTTTCCCCTATATATTTTTATTGCTTGTATAGTTTCAAAGTCTCTCTCGCAGGCACGGGTGGTGGCTCTGCCCCTCCTACAATTGGGACAATGTGCCTACCACACCAGCAGGCTGCTGGGCCTGTTCTGTCAGTCGGTAGCTGGTCCGCCTACCTTGAAGGTGCGAGCAGCAGCTCTGCCCCTCTGCAGGCACTGGGCCTGTTCTGCCAGTGGGTCGCAAGTCGGGCTACTTTGCAGGCGTGGGCGGCAGCTTTGACCATCTGCGGGCCACTGGGTCTGTTTTGTCTGTCCCTTGCAGGTCTGTCTACCTTGCAGGCGCGTGTGGCTGCTCTGCCCCTCCCCCAACCGAGACGATGTGTCTACCATGCTGGCGGGCCATAGGCCTGGGCTGTCGGTGGTCGCAGGTCCACCTACCTTGCAGGCGCGGAGGGGGTCTCTGCCCCTCCGCAGATTGCTGGGCCTGTCCTGCTGTGGGTCACAGGTCTGCCTACCTTGCAGGCCCGGCGGCATTGCCCCTCCCCCAACCAGGGCGATGTGTCTTCCACGGTGGCGGGCCACTGGTCCTGTTCAGCCGGTGGGTCGCAGGTCCGCCTACCTTGAAGGAGCGATTGGCAGATCTGCCCCTCCCTCTCTCAATGTGTTTTTAAAGTTGACAAATATGTGAATTCCTGTCTCCCTTTCTCTGTAGCATATTCAGCACATATATTTTTATATGCACATATAGAATCCTACCTGGTATCACACGTACATTTTTGTGAGGCTGCTGACTTGGCAGATACAAATTATGAGAAGAGATCACTCCTCCTAAACGCTGTTGGAACTGAAAATTTAAGCTATTGGTGAGCTTCCTAGTTGAACAATATTACACATAAATCCACGCTCAGTAAAATGAAGATTTTTGGATCTGTGGATGATATATATTTCATGAAGAATTTCAATTGGCATATGTATTGCTACTTTTTAATGTCTGTTGTGTGTGTGTGTGTGTGTGTGTGTGTGTGTGTGTGTATATATATATATATATATATATACACACACTCTCCACATATTTCAAAATATGAAATAGATGTGTCTTATGTACAGTCCCAAAATTCATTCATGTTCATGTATGTGGAGTTATAATCAAATTTTCACTAGATTATTCTCAGAAATATTCATCTACCTGAAATACATATTTGTTTCTTAGGTCTGAAAACTAACTTCAGTGAATGGTGCATTCAAATCCTAATATTTCTAAATTAACTGACTCAGTTTAACATCAATGCAAGAAGATTCCTATGGGACATGATGTTTATTTTGACGTTCATTTTTACTCAACACTGGCACATTACTACTCCTTCAGTTAATGCACATCATAGGATATATATTTCATCTACAAGTTCGCAAATTTATAGGCATTTGTTTCACTTTCAGTCACTTCCTGCTTCAGAACACATGTATTTCTCCAGGTTTCTTGATTGGTCTTTTTATGAGACTTTTTTCCAAACAAATAATTTTCAATTTCCATAATCAATTTGAAGGAAAACTCACACACTCTTCATGATAAACCATAATCCTCATATTACCATTAGATGTAAAACGGGTTGGAATGAATGGTTGTATATCAATATAAGATTTCCTGCATATTTTTACATTTCAATTCAATCCATTATTTAAAGTTGGAACCAGTTATATTATTTATTCACAGTATGGTCTATACATGCATATTCTCCATATTCAAAGACAAAGAGTACACCTGTTTGTACCCCGAATACTAATTTATACTTCTTCAAAATATTACTCCCAGAAATGGTGGAAGAAATACTCAGATCACCTTATCTACATATACATTGTATCACAGTAATATTCTGGACACAAAAAGCAAAAGTCACACTTATGATTGTACCAAAGCCTAAATGGAAACTGAACATGGATTACTAAAAACATCCAGGTCCAGGTTGCCTAATAGTCTCAAATATCAATCCTATTGGTGACTACGTATTTGTTTCTTCCTAAGATTATATATTCAACCTAAATGCAGTTAATAATGTCTAATCCTATCACTCACTTTATACTTTGCCTGATTTCCTAATGTCTCTATTGATGTCTGCTTTCCTAAATATTTTCCCCAGTTCACCATGTGAGTGACTCTTCACATGTGATGATATTTACTTTCACTCTCTAACCGAAACCCTATTGATAAAGAATTTTTGGTCCAAATCCTGTACTCACTCTTCTTCTGAAAGCTACTGACTATCTTCCTAATCTTACTGAGTTTCCCTGTTTGAGTGGAAGTTCTCTTTTCCATTCAATCATCCAAGCTACAAGGTCCTATGCCATTGATTATCGATTTATCTGAGACATATATGCGGAACATAATTCAAAGCTAAGTATCACAATCAACAGCTCAATGTCCTTCTGAGCTTCAAATCTTACCTAGATTTCTGTTTTCATACTTATATTTTATCTCTATGTTTTAATAAATGTCACAGGTTCCCAATACCATTATTCATCTAGCAGAATGATTCCTAACCCAAATCAAACATGTTATTAAACCCTAAACATACACTGTTCCCACAATCTCACTTAACAAAAGACCAGGGACAGTGTTGGTCTTACAATACAGGAATGTAGGGGATCTTCCATATGCTGAAAACCTAAAAGGTCCATGCAGATGTGATTCCTGGAGAAGATATAAACAGCTATGAAGGACCTTAAAGAGCAAAACTCATCTTCCATTGCAAACAACCTGGTCAGGATGAAGGGTTGTATCTTAATGAGCCTCTCTGTTCTCAATGTAGAGAAAATGGACCATACCAGGCCTGTGTGAAGAACTGTTCCTGGGTGCCTATGGTTGATTCACCATTCTAACTTGTGAAAGTGTCACAGGAAGTAGGGGCAGCCTCTATCTCATGAGACCCTTGGAAGGAACTGTTAGGACAAAGTGATTGCCAAGGCAGTGTCCTCATTCACTACCTGAAGTAAGTGATCTCACCTCTCTTCCTTGGTGATGGAACTCTCTGAACTTGTGATGCAGAAGCCAGGCAACCAGAGCCAGTCCCAGTCCCAGTCCAAGTCGCAGTGAGGTCACTTGTTTGGATTTACCAAGGACAGAGTCAGTGTTTCCTGGAACCTACTGATGTGAGCATGGCCAAATGCCAGGAGAGCTTTGTAGAGGGGCCTTTCTTGAGAAAAAGGTACTTTCCCACTTCTGGCTCCTGACAACGTCACAGATTTGGCCAAGGAGACCATATCTGAGACAGGACAGTCCATTTGGGGGAAAATAGTATGGCCTACCAGTCAAACGACACTCAGGACAGTCACAGAATTACTTGGGGGAAGGAGGTGTCTTTGTGGGTGTGGGAGTGAGTTTGTGGTTTTTCTCATGTTCTGAGAATAAGTAGGAAAGGCAGTTTGTTGGGTTTGGAGTGGACTGTGTCTAGTAATTCCTTTGACAATGCGAGTTTCTATGTCTGTGTAACTCTCTGTGTCCGTGGTTGTATTCATTAGAAAAGAGAATTCATCTATGGATGTGTCCTGTCTAGTAGAAAGAATTCCAGCATTTATCCTGCCTAATTTATGAATGGACTGTGACTTCCCTTATCAATGGGCAACACGTACTATCTTCCTAAGTTCCTGTTTTCTTTCTGAATCTGGCCACTCTCCAGAGTAGGCTCATGGTTTTTTGTCCAAGTTATGTACCACCTCCAACCTCTGTGACATGGCCATGTATTCTATAGCTGAAAGGAAAGGGAGCATCGCAGAAAACTCAGATATCAGTGTGACAAGGAAAGTCTCAGTGGAGAAAACCTGCTTTGGGCCTTTTGCATCCCTATTCCTCTGTTGCCCTGAATGTCAGGAAGGTCTTTGCCTCAGGCCACCCCTTTGTGAATCCTGAAGAAAACAGTTTTCAAATGGAAATGAATGGGCATCACCTGTGGCTGTTTGCTAAAATGCTTTGAGAGATATGTGTGTGAATCAGCCTCTTGGCCGTGTGTGAGGCTGTGTCTTAGATATTCAGTGCCTAATGGATCTTAAGAAAGATCCCATGTGTGCATCCAAAACCAAAATTTCTAAAAAATCAGTCATTTTAGATGAAGTTTATTGCCTTTCTCTGTTAGGTTCCTGACCTCCATCAAGTGAAATTGGGGATCCTTTGAATTAATCGAGTTTTTCAAAGCCCTGCAGAGGCTAGCCCATAGGTGCTTGGGTTTTCTAATGAATCCAAATCTCATAAAGAATCTATACCTGACAGTCAGTAGGCCTCAAATTGGAGAAGCAGAGCAGTATTAGTGGCAGGCCTATTAAATCACTCCTTGTTTACAGGAAGGGTGTCCAGGTCACACTGACTTTAGGCAAATGAGGGCAATGGAGATTATTTCAGACTCTGTCTTGTGCTTTACCCCTCATGGAAACCTCCAGCCAGAGGTAATGATGAGTGTCTATATGGAAGAAGATGAGGGCAATGTGGGAGTGTTTTGGATTTAATTGTGGTCATTTATTTGGCTGTTGGAAGAGAAGACTGGGTCCACCTGGGCTTTAACTCGGGTTTGATTCATCTTAGAGACTGAGTTCTGGAACTGACCTCAGAGAAGTATTGACATGAATTGTGTTGGGATTTTAGGAGGCCACGCATTAGAGTTGCCCTTGGAAACTGAGATCTAGGCCCAGGGTGGCTTTCCACAAAGCACTGAGAATGTCAGCCAGCATATAACCTGATTTTATTCTGAAAGACTTGGCAGGCATATTTGAGAGTCAAAACACCCATGAACCTAACATTGTAGACCTCAATGGGCCTGGCCTCATGTGACCTTTAGGCCACTCTTTGGGAAGCCTTGCCTGTGAGAGTTCTCTAGATCTTTCATTGAAATGAGCTTCCACAACATTTAATGGTTCATGAATGAATTGAAACCCACTGTGGCTCCAAATTCATCTTTGAAAAATGGCTAAATAAATACCATGAAATTTTTAAAATTCCCATGACCAGGTGGCACTGGAGAACAGTTAGATCTCCTCATGCTCATCATAAGTGTACCAGACTGGGCCTTGATTTACTGGGTTTCATGAAAATGGCATAGAACAGAGATGCCAGTAAGTTGGAACCTTCTGAGTAGTGCGCCTTGACCAGGTGTGGGCAGGTGTGTGACAAAACATCTGTGGTGGGGCCATGTGGATCTGCCATTGGCTTCCAAATAGCATGTGATTGACTTGCACCAGCCAGCAGACCCATTTATGTAAAGGCACTTTGTTATATAGAGAGGTTTCAGGGCAATGTTCAGAATTAGGTTGCAATGGAAAAGGGGGCATTGTAGCAAGCAATGAGTGATAGAAGCCTGGATGGTGCATTCTCCTGCAGACTCTAACCCACCACAAGTGACAGAACTCCCTGCAGCACTGTGTCCCAGTTGAACTCCTTGTTTTTTGTGAAGCAAATATCAAACTCACTGTGCAGCAGCAAGAAACACCACGAAAAGTGGAGGATGACCAAATGGCTTCACAGCGACACGGGGAGACACTAAGCCCCCAGTGGCCACAGTTTACCTACAAAGAGAGAATTCAGCACTGCTGCCTCATGTTCATTGGAAAATAAGAAAACATGTCGTCCAGGTCACATAGATGCAGACCCATCTTTGATGGTCTCACTAAAAATAAAGCTAAAACTTCTGACAACACCTTATATTTCAAGTGCCCAATCTCACATGCAGTTTCTCAAACAGTCTTTAGGCCAGAAGAGCTCCATGTTGGTGTTGTGTTTACCATATCCCTTGATTTTGGAAACTCCTCTACCATCTCGAAGTTTGTGAACTCCTGAGCATTTTCCATTCCAGACACGTATTCACAAATTTTCTAACTCTTCTCCTCTAATTGTGTCTTACTTGGAGCGAAGGTAATGTCAAGGCATTGTTCTGGATCAGAGTGGGAAGTTTTGGGTTGCACATATTTGCACACACATTGGATACAATTTCCAATTTTCCATTCAAAATATAGAATCCCTGACACTATCCCATACCCTACTAGACTCTGACTACTAATCCTAATATGATGGAGAAAAATAACACAAACAGAATATAAATACAAGCAGTTTAAAGGAGGCATGATGTATATTTGGACTTGCCTTTTGCATGATAAAGTTTATGTGTTATTAATCTAGTCAATTTTTAATTAAATAGTTCTCCATGTGTTTTTAAATTCAAAATATGTGTATTACTGTCTCCCTTTCTCTGTAGCCTATTCAACATATGTATTTTTATATGCACATACCGAAAGCTACCTGGTATCACACCTACATTTTTGTGAGGTGGCTTCCTCACCAAATACAAATTGTGAGAAGAGACCACTCCTCCTAAACGCTTTTGGAACTGAATATTCAACCTATGGGTGAACTTCCTAGTTGAACAAAATTATAAGTCTATTCTTTGGTTGGCAGCTAAAATCCCTGACAAAATATGTTGATTAATTGTATTTTGGGATTCAAGTATGGTGGAAGTTTGTTGGACAACTTGATTAATGGTGATTAATGGTGGCAGCAGTTTGTACTTGATTGGCCATAGCCACTCCAGCCGTAACCGCTGCAGCAGCAGATACCGCCACGGCTGTCACTATAGCCGCTGTGATTCCAAAATCTCTGCGGACTCTAAGTAGCTCAACAATAGGGAATTTATCAGGATCCGCAGTGACCGGGATTGGGACAAAAGTTGGAATTTTCATAATCACTGCTACAGTCCAGGAACCATTCCAACACTCAGATAAGAGACAGGTAGTATGAGAACAATCCAGCATCCCCGACGAGGTGGCCTCAGCCAAAAGGAATAAGAAGGGGGATTGGACACAGACCATTGCAGGAGGCAATGTGGCATTATACAACAGAGAGTTGAATGAAACAGATGTAAGTCTATTACCTTGTTCACTTTCCCTAACAGTACCAGAAATATTAGCCAGCCAACTTTTGGCTCCTAGCAACTGAGCCAGTGCAGAAATATCGGCTGAAACCCCCTTTTCATTGGAAATCAGCCATTGAAACCAGGACCAACCTACTCCTGTAGAGGAGCTGGCACTATTGTTAAAGTTATAAACATACCTATTAAGAGAGGGGGAAAGGGAGAAATCTTTAGCAACTTGATGTTTCTCCCAAGAATGATCCTGACAAGGTGTAAATGTTGGGGGGAAACCAAGATTAGGGGAACAGTAAGGAGAGGCCTTGAAATGAGTGGCATTATAAATACTACTAGAAAAAGGAGGCACTGGGATTAGTACCTCGGAGAAAATAGCCAAGGTAGTTATGTTAAGAGCAGAGCTGCTGTTTGCGGGGGTCTCTGAGCCTGATTGCTTCCCCGAAGCTACCTTGCTCAATACAGCACTGATAATGCTTCCTGAGACCTGATTGGACCGCAATGGGTCCTCCCAGTTAGTCAAATTTTTGGTCTTAAGGCTAATGCAATTAGCGTTTCTAAGGCTGAAACAAAAACTCCTGTGAGATTAACTTGAGATTGATTAAAAATTATCTCCATGTCCCCTCTAGGAGAGGCACAGGGAGCAGACATCTCACATGAGGTTGAAAAAAGAGTGGGGAGGACACTAGAATTACCATGAATCAGCATCGGCATTGGCCAGGCCCGTGCCACTGCCCACCACCGCATTGGTGTCGCCTGTGCCATCGGCACCAGCACCAGAGCCAGAGCACTTAGCAGAATGAAGATCTTCATCACAGGATTGTTGTGGTATCTCTTGTTTCTGGTCAGTTGATGTCGAGACTCTTCTTGTCAAGCGTTCAGGGACCCACAACGGTTCCGTACGATCCTGGGGAAAAACACATACAGATCCTCGTGCCCATGTCAGCACGGGGTCAGGGCCGTTCCATTGGCCCGTAAGAACATCCTTCCACTTAACATAGCCAATCACAGAGGGCTGAGGGGACACATGTCTATCGGCCGCAGAGCGAGCATGAATATCCAAATTCAAAAAATTAATGGTAAATAGAGCTAAGGACAGGCGTTCTTTAGGAGTGTGTTCAGCTCCCATTCCCCCTTTTTGTTTTTGTAAAGTTTCCTTTAAGGTGCGATGAGCACGCTCAACAATGCCTTGTCCTTGAGGATTATAAGGTAAACCATGAGTAAGTTGCACTCCCATAGTAGAACAAAAAGCTGTAAATTGTCTGCCAGTATAAGCAGTTCCATTATAAGTCTTAAGGGATGCAGGTGCACCCCATGCTGCCCATGCCTCTAAACAGTGAGTAATGACATTACGTGCCTTTTCTCCCGATAAAGCAGAAGCATGGATAATTCCAGAGCACGTATCAACGGAAACATGCACATACTTAAGGTTACCAAAGTCAGGTATATGTGTCACATCCATTTGCCAAACAATCAATGGCTTTAATCCCCGTGGGTTTACTCCATAATTAGGGGGATGAAGAAATGTGACACAATGGGGACATTGCAATACTATCTGCCGAGCATCCGCTCTTGAAATGGAAAAACGCCTGCGCAGCATTAATGCATTAACATGGAAGTTTTGGTGAAACAACTTAGCCCCCTCTAAGGAGGAAGCCAAGCATATCAATTGACCTCTAGTGGCTAAGTCCGCACAGGCATTACCTTGGGATAACGGACCAGGAAGAGAGGTGTGAGCCCTGATATGCATTGGATAAAAAGAAGCAGTGTGGTTAGAGATAAGCTGTTGAAGCTGAGTAAAGTAAACAGACACATTGTGGGCATCACTAATAGTTCCCACGGCCTCCAGGACTTTTAGTGCTTGTACCACATAGCTGGAGTCCGAAATAAGATTAAAAGGAAAAGAACACTGTTTAAAAACTTCAATAACAATTTGTAGTTCTACCCATTGTGGATTTGCAGGAGCAAATTGATGCTGGATAGGGGGAGAGTCATTAATTATGTAGGCTCCCATTCCAGACTTGGAACCATCAGTAAAAGTGTTAACAGCCCCCGTGTTTGGGCATGGAAAGCTCTCCTCGAAACACCCCCACCGTACGGCGGCGGGTCCGGAGGATCATTTTTTTTTTTCTTCTGAGCTCCTGTTTATTTTTGTTCCCTTCTCCCATAGTTAGACTTCCTAGCTGCCGAGACAGTCTCCCGAGCACCTCCTCCTCATCGTCCTCCTCTTCTGACCCACTTTTGCATGGGAGTGTGCGCAGTGTACTGAGATCTGGATACAAGCGTTTCCTCCCCCGTTTCTCGCTCTGCACATTCCCTTCCTCCTGAAATATTTCACTCCGTGCCAGAGACAATCGCCTCCTCCCCTGTTTCTCGCTCCGCACACTGCCATCCTCCTGAAATACGTCACTGCCTTCCGGAGATAATTGTTTCCTCCCCTGTTTCTCGCTCCGCACACTCCCACCCTCCTGAAATATCTCACTGCCTGCCATTTCTAATCTTTCTTCATGCAATTGCTCTAAAACTTCTTGTCCTTTAGTAAGTGCTTCCTGACATCTGCCATCTGTGAGGCAACTACGGATCATCTTCCAAAGGGGTATCACCCCACCATCTAATATGCCCTGCTCAGAAGCAAAGTCAAGATCTGTGCCTAACTTATCCCAGCTAGGTAGAGTGAGGCTACCCGAGAACGCGAACCACGGTGCAACAATATCTGTCTTCTGTAAAAATCTCTGTAAAGTACTACGTTTCACTTCTAGGCCCTTGGAACGTAACAGGTTATCTAGGGCCAGGAGAAGCGGACTTGAAGATACGGCACCCATGACACAACAAAAGACATACAAAAAACAAAAGTGAAAGTTAGAGCGAAAGTACACAGTGCAGCTGCAATAAGATGTAATGCTCTCTCTGGCTTTACAGAGGAGCTGCTGCTTTGATAGCGGGTCCCAATTACCTAGGACTAATCTCCGCTTTGATAGCGGGTCCCAATTACCTAGGACTAATCTCCGCTTTGATAGCGGGTCCCAATTACCTAGGACTAATCTCCGCTTTGATAGCGGGTCCCAATTATCTGGGACTGATCTCCGCTTTGATAGCGGGTCCCACTTATCTAGGACTGATCTCCGCTTTGACCGCGGGTCCTACTTACCTGGGACTAACTGGTTCACCACCCCTGACTTCTGATAGTTCTGGTTTCCGGGTTTTCAGCACCACTTGTCGCGACCCCTTGCCTGCAAGGAAGACGCAACTCAGGAATCTTCTTTCAGCAGTTTATTCAGGCCTTGATTAAAGTATCTTTTTGTGACCCCCCTCTCTACTGGCGAGCGCCCAAGCACAGCCTAATAAAGTCTCCCACGTACCAATCTTAAGCCGCTGCGTGGATCTTTCTTATAGGGTGGCAAGGGATAGCGTGCCAACTCTCCACAAAAGAATTTGTTTATCACAGGCCACAGTGGAAGCCGGCGCCATCTTCTAATGGCAGCCACAATCTACAACAATGGCTTACCACAATAGGACATATATTTCATCAACAATTTCGCAATTTTATAGGCATTTGTTTCACTTTCAATCGCTTCCTGCTTCAGAACACATGTATTCCTCCAGGTTTCTTGACTGGTCTTTTCATGAGACTTCTTTCCAAACAAATTATTTTCGATTTCCATAATCAATTTGAAGCAAAACTCACACACTTTTCATGATAAACCAAAATCCTCATATTTCCATTAAATGTATAATGGGTTGGAATGAATGATTGTATATTAATATAAGATTTCTTATATATTTTCACATTTATTTCAATCTATTATTTCAAGTTGAAACCAGTTTTATTATTTATTCACAGTATGGTCTATTCATGCATTTCCTCTGTATTCATAGACACAGTGTGCACCTTTTTGTAGCCCCAATACAAATTTATACGTCTTCAAAATATTGCTTCCAGAAATAGTGGAAGAAATACTCATGTCACGTGATCTACATATACATTTCATCACAGTAATATTCTGGACACAAAATTCAAAGGTCACACTTATGATTCTACCAAATCCTAAATAGAAAGTGAACATGGATTACTAAAATCATCCATGTCCAGGGTGCCTTATGCTCTCAAATGTCAATCCTATTGGTGACTGCATATTTGTTTCTTTCTAAGATTATATGCTCAACCTCAACCCTGTTGAAAATATCTAATCCTATCACTCACTTTATACTTTGCCTGATTTCCTAATGTCTCTATTGATATCTGCATTCCTACATATTTTCCCCACTTCATCATTGTTGGAGACCCTCCACATGTGCTGTTATTGAAATTCACTCTCTAACCGAAACCCTATTGCTAAATAACTTTTGGTCCAAATCCTATACTCATTGTTCTTCTGATACTTACCGACTATCTTCCTGATCCTACTGACTATCTCTGTTTGAGGGGATGTTCTCTTCTACAATCAATCATCCAAGGTACAAGTTCCTATGCCATTGTATATCAATTTATCTGACATATCTGTGCAGAACGTAATTCAAGCTAAGTAATCCAATCAAGAACCCAATGACTTTCTGGACTTCAAATCTTACCTGGATTTCTGTTTTCATACTTATATTTCACCTATATATTCTTGTAAGTATCGCAGTTACCCAATACCATTATACATCCCGTAGAATGATTCCTAACCCAAATCGAACTGGTTATTAAGCCTAACCATACACTGTTCCCTCAATCTAACATTACAGAAGAGCTGGAACAGAGTTGGTCTTACAATGCAGGGATGGAGGGGATCTTGCACCTACTTAGAACCTCAATGGTCCATGCAGAAATTATCCCTGGAAAACATGTAGGCAGGTATGAAGAACCTGAGAGAGCAAAGGTCATCTTCCATGGCAAACAGCCTGGTCAGGATGAAGGGTTGTGTCTGAATCAGCCTCTCTCTTCTTAATGTAGAGAAGATGGAGTAAACCAAGCCTGTGTGGAGAGCTGTTCCTGGGTGGCTATGTTTGATATACCATTCTAACTTGTGAAAATGTCACAGTAATTGGGGCAGCATCCATCTCATGGGACCCTTGCAAGCAACTGTTAGAGCAAAGTGGTTGCCAAGGCAGTGACCTCATTCAGTTCCTGAAAAAAGTGACCTCCCCTCACTTCCTTTGTAATGGAACTCTCTGAACTTTGGAACTAGGAAGCTAGGCCCCCAGAGCCAGTCCCAGTCACAGTTGGCACACTTGATTGTATTTACCAAGGACAGAGTCAGTCTTTATTGGTACCAACTGATGTGAGGATGGCCAAATGCCAGGAAAGCTATGAAGATGGCTGTTTCCTGAGAAAGCAGGTAGTTGTTCTGGCAAAGACACCAGATCTGAGAAAGTACAGGCCATTTCGGGGGAACATAGTATGGCCCACCAGTCAGAGGAAACTCCGGATAATCAAAGACCTACTTCTGGGAAGGAGGTGCTTTGTGGGTGTGGGTGTGAGTTTGTGGTTTTGTCACATGTTCTGAGAATAGGTAGGAATAGTGGATTGTTTGTTTTTGAGTGGATTGTTTCTAGAAGGTCGTTTGACACGGCAAGGGTTTCTAAAAGTGTATCCCACAGTGTCCGTGGTTGTTGACATTTGAAAAGAGAATGCATCAATGGAAGTGTCCTGTCTAGTAGAAAGCTTCCCAGCATTCATCCTGTGCAATTGATGAATGGACTGCAGCTTTCCTTATGAATGGACAACACCTACTATCTTCCTAAGCTCCAGTTTTCTTCCTGAATTCTGGCCACTCTCCAGAATAGTCTCATGATTTGGTGTCCAAGATATGTACCGCCTCCAAGATTTGTTACATGGCCATGTACTGGATAGCTGAAGGCAATGGGAGCATCTCAGAAAACTCAGATATCAGTGTGACCAGTAAAGTCTCAGTGGAGAAACCCTGCTTTGGGCCTTTTGCTAACCTATTGTTCTGTTGCCCTGAATGTCAGGAATTTCTTTGCCTCAGGCAACCCCTTTGTAAATCCTGAAGAAAACAGTTTTCAAATGAAAATGAATGGGCATCACCTGTGGCTGTTTGCTTAATTGCTTAAAAAGGGATGTGTCTGAATCAGCCCCTTGGCCCTATGTGAGGCTGGGGCTTAGATTCTAGGCACCTGATGGATCTACAGAAAGATCCCATCTGTGAATCCAAAACCAAAATGGCCAAAAGAGCAGTCAATGTGGATGAAGTCTCTTGCCTTCCTCTGTAAGTCCTGACCTCTATCAAGTGAGACTAGATATCATTTGGGTCAAATAAGTTCTTCAAAGCCCTGCAGAGGCTAATGCATAGGTGCTTGGATTTTCTCATGACTCCAATTCACACAAAGGAATTTATACTCAACAATCAGTAAGAGTCAAAATGGAGAAGCAGAGCAGTATTAAGGGCAGGCCTATTTGATCACTCCTGGTTCACAGGAAGGGTGTCCAGGCCAACCGGACTTTAGGCAATTGAGGGGTAAGTGAGCTTATTTTGGACACTGTCTTGGGCTGCACCCCTCATGGAAACCTGCAGCAAGAGGTTATGATGAGTTTCTCTATGGCAGAAGATGAGGGTCATGTGGGAGTGTTTTGGTTTCAATTGTGGTCATTTGTGTGGCAGTGGAATAGGCCACTAATGAGATTCGCCCTTGTAAACTGAGATCTAGCCAACTCCTTGGGAAAAATTGCCTGTGAGAGTTCTCCAGAGCTTTTATTGAAATGAGCTTCCTCACCATTTAATGGTTCCTGAATGAATTGAAACCCACAGTGCTTCCAACTTCATCATTGAAAAGTGGCTACATAAATACCATGAAATTTTTGCTATTCCAATGACCAGGTGGCACTGGAGAACCTTTCATGTCCTTTTGCTCATCATGAGTGTACCAGACAGTGCCTTGATTGTCTGGGTTTCATGAAAATGATGTAGAATAGAAATGCCAGTAACTTGTAGCCTACTGAATAGTGGGCCTAGAGCGGTGGTGTGCAGGTGTGTGATAAAACATCTCTTGTGGGGCCATGTGGATCTGCCATTGCTTCGAAAGGGCTTGAGACTGACATGGTGCATCCAGCAGAAACTTATATGTCTGAAACCTCTCCATGTAAAGGCATCTTTTTATATGCAGATTTTCAGGGCAATGTTCAGAATCAGGTTGCTATGGTCAAGGGGGCAATCTATGTGGGATAGAATCCTGGTTGGTGAATTCTCCTGCAGACTCTGACCCACCACACATGACAGAACTCCCTTCAGCACTGGGTCTCAGTTGAACTCGTTTTATTTAGTGAAACAAATACCAAACTCCCAGTGCAGCGGCAAGAAACACCATGAAAAGTGGAGGATGATCAAATGGCTTCACAGTCCACACAGGAGACACTTAGCCTTAAGTGGCCACAGTTTACCTACAAAGAGTGAATTCAACACTGCCGCCTTATGTCTTTTGGAAAATAAGAAACCATGTCCTCCAGGTTACATAGATGCAGACGCAGCTTTGATGCTTTCACTAGAAATGAAGCTAAAGCTCCTGACAAAAACATATATTTCAAGGATCTTCTAGCTTTCAGAGTCTGTGTTGAAATATCAGCTGTTATCCTGATTGGTTTACCCCTAAATGTAATCTGCTTCCTTTCTCTTGTAGCTTTTAAAATTCTCTCTTTATTCTGTATGTTGGGTATCTTCATTATAATGTGTCTAGGTGTGGATCTCTTATGATTTTGCACATTCGGCGTCCTGTTGGCTTCTAGGACTTGGGAGTCTGTCTCATTCTTCAAGTCTGGGAAGTTTTCTCATATTATTTCATTGATTACATTGCTCATTCTTTTGGTTTGGACCTCTATACCTTCCTGTATCCCAATGACTCAAAAGTTTGGTCTCTTTATGTTATCCCATATTTCTCGGATGTTCTGTTCATGGTTTCTTAACAGTCTTGCTGAGCTGTCTATGTTATTTTCAAGTTGAAATACTTTGTCTTCATTGTCTGATGTTCTATCTTCTAAGTGTTCTACTCTGATGGTAGTATTCTCAATTGAGTTTTTAAGTTGGTTTATTGCTTCCTGCATTTCTAGGATTTCTGTTTGTTATTTTTTACAACTTCTATCTCCCTGTATAATTGATCTTTTGCTTCTTGGATTTGTTTGTGTAATTCATTGTCGAAGTGATCTTTCATTGTCTGATTTTGCTGTCTAATGTCTTCCTGGAGACTCCAGATCATCTGAAGCATGTATATCCTGAGTTCTTTATCTGACATTCCGTCTGCTGTAGCTATTAACTCTTCTAAATTTGTGTTGACCTGCATTGCTTGTGGTCCTTTTTTCTTTGTCTTTTCATACGGCTCGCATTTCTTTCTGCTTGGTGAAACTGTTGTGATTTTGAAATTTTCCCCCTATATATTTATATTGCTCTTGTATATTTGAAAAGTCTTCCTTGCAGGGGCGGGGGGTGGCTGTGCTGCTCCTCCAATTGGGGTGATCTATCTACCACGCTGATGGGCTGCTGGGCCTGTTCTCCTGATCGGTCACAGGTCTGCCTACCATGCAGGCGTGGGAGGCGGCTCTGCTCTGCCCCTCCTCCAATTGGTGTTACGTGTCTACCACACCCGTGGACCCCTGGGGTGTTCTGCCGATCGGTCGCAGGTCTGCCTACCTTGGAGGCGCGGGCAGCGGCTCTGCTCTGCCCCTACTCCAATTGGGTGACGTGACTACCACGCCGGCGGGTGGGTGGGCCTCTTCTGTGGTCGGTCACAGGTCTGCCTACCTTGAGGGCATGGGCGATGGATCTGCTCTGCCCCTACTCCAAATGGGTGAAGTGTCTGCCATGCTGGCAGGCCACTGGTCCTCTTCTGCTGGTCAGGTGCAAATTTGTCTACCTTGAGGGCGCGGGTGGTGGCTCTGCTCTGCCGCTACTCCAATTGGGGTGTCGTGACTACCAATCCGGTAGGTTGCTGGGCCTGTTCCGGGCACGTGCAAAGATTCTGCTCTGCCCCTACTCCTATTGGGATGACGTGACTACCATGCCGGTGGGCCACTTGGATTGTACTAGGCGCGGGAGAAGGCTCTGCTCTGCAACTACTCCAATTGAGGTGACGTTACTACCACGCCTGCTGGTCACTGGGCCTTTTCTGGGCACCTGCGGCGGCTGTGCTCTTCCTCTATTCCAACTGGGGTGAAGTGATTATCATGCAGGTGTGTCGCTGGGCCTGTTCCGAGCATGGGCAGCGGCTCTGCTCTGCCCCTCTGGCTTGATGAAAAAGTGAGAGAGACTCGGGTGTTTGTGACTCACTTTCTTTACCAGGAGACTAACTGTTTCTGTCACCGCTGGTATCAATGAAGTTATCTCCTCCGCTGCTTTCTGATGACATCAGATCTCTGCCATGTTTGTATCCCATGCAAAAGGCAGCATTTCGTTCCCTTTGCTGGGTGACCAATGCAATGGGTGAGTCCTGACTTGCCCTCACAAGCCCCGTCTCAATCCTGTTGCCACTGCCTATGAAGGCTCGGTTGATATTTACCTCCACATTATTCAGCAAGACGCGGACCGGGAAGCAGTTTCCACGGGTTCTTTAGCCCTGAGCAAGATCAGTTCGGGGAGGCCAAATTTGGCCGCTCTGGGCTCAGTGTATGTTCTAATAGGAGCAGGCTCCAAGAAGCAGTTTCTGCGGGTTCTTTAGCACTGAGCCTGAGTAATTTGTCTGCGAGACAAAGGTGAACGGCATCCTGAAATTACCTGTTCTATAGCTGAATGAGCTGCGATCAGTCGAAAACAGGGATGGTGAAGTCAGCTCTTCAAGATGGTGGACGCTGGCTTCCTCTGTGGTCTGACCAGTATGGAGAACGGAATTGGACCGCATCCATCCCCGTCTCAATCCCAGAATTCAGCACTGAGCACAGTAATTGCATAGCTGGCAGGAGCCCATAGAATCCGCACCACTGTATATTTGCGATGCTATCTCGTTTCCCAGTGCGCGCCACAGACTCTAGCTACAGGGCAATTTGCTGAATAAGCAGCATGACCCTCCGTGCGGACAAATCACTCGCGTTTGAGCCCCCGTAGCTGATCCTCGTGAGATGGATATATGTCCACTAGGTTGTGGAGCACCCCAAATTTGCTGGAAATTCCTAACAAGATAGGTTTTAGCCGTTCTAACTCGTCATTCTCCCGCACAGTGACGCGGTATGGGGGTAATGCACTCCATTCGCCGCCATCATGTGCTCCCCCAAAGTTAGTTTTCAGTACTAGGAAAAAAAATATGTATTTCAGGTGGAGGAATATTTCTGAGAACAATCTTGTGAAAAGTTGATTATAAATCCACATACATGAATATGAATGAATTTAGGGAGGGTATAAAAAATATACTAAATATTTTTAAAAATCTGGAGAGTGAATATATATATATATATATATATATATATATATATATATATATATACACACAGACACACACACACACAGACATTAAAAAGTAGCATTATGTATATGAATTGAAATTCACCATGAAATATATATCATCCACAGATCCAAAAATATTAATTTTAATGTACATGGATTTATGTTGTTCAACTAAGAACCTCACCCATATGTTGAATTTTCAGTTCCAACAGCATTAAGTAGGAGTGATCTCTTCTCACAATTTGTATCTGCCAAGCCAGCCACCTCACCAAATGTACGACTGATACCAGGTAGAATTCTATATGTGCTTATAAAAATACATGTGATGAATAGGCTACAGAGAAAGGGAGACAGTTATTCACATATTTGTTAACTTTTAAAACACATGGAGAACTGTTTCAATTAAAATTAGCTAGATTTATAACACCTACCATTTATCATATGAAAGGAAAGTCCAATTATACACCATGCCTCCTGTGAACCTCTTGTATTTGTATTCTGTTTGGGTTATTATTCTCCATCAAATTAGGATAAGAAGTCATAGTCTAGTAGGGTATGTGTTAGTGTCAGGGATTCAGTATTTCGAATGGAAAATTGGAAAATGTATCCAATGTGTATGCAAATATGTGCTACACAAATATCTTCCCACTCTCATTCAGAACAATGCCTTGACATTACCTTCGCCCTACATAAGACACAATTAGAGGAGAAGATTTAGAAAATCTGTGAATACATTTGTGGAATAGAAAATGCTCAGAAGTTCACAAATTTGGAAGTGGTAGAGGAGTTTCCAAAAGGGACAGGGTAATCACTCCAAAAAACATGAAGTTCTGCCAGCTTAACATCTGAAGAAACTGCCTTTGAGGTTGGGCAATGAAATATATGCTGTTGTCAGAAGCATTAGCTTCATATGTAGTGAGACCATCAAATCTGGTTCTGCATCTATGTGACCTGGAGGACATGGTTTCTTATTTTCCAATGAACATGAGGCAGCAGTGCTGAATTTTCTATTTGTAGGTACACTGTGGCCACTGGTGTCTCCCCGTGTGGACTGTAAATTCATTTGGTCATCCTCCACTTTCGTGGTGTTTCTTGCTGCTGCACTGGGAGTTTGGTATTGCTTCATTAAATACAAGGGTTCAACTGGGACACAGTGCTGAAGTGAGTTCTGTCAAGTGTGGTGGGTCGGGTTCTGCAGGAGAATGCACCAACCAGGCTTCTATCCCACATAGCTTGCCCCATTGACCATAGCAACCTGATTCTGAACATTGCCCTGAAACCTCTCCATATAACAATATGCTTTTACATATAAGGTTCTACTGACTGCAAAATGTCAGTCACAATCCATTTGGAAGCCAATGGCAGATCCACATGCCCCCACCACAGATGTTTTATCACACACCTGCCAACCACTGCTCTAGTACAACTACTCAGCATGATCCAACTTACTGGAATCTCTGTTCTACACCATTTTCATAAAACCCAGTCAATCAGGGCACTGTCCTGTATACTCATGATCAGCAACAGGACATCCAAATGTTCTCCAGTGCTACCCGGTCATGGGAATTTCAAAAATTTCATGTTATTGATCTAGCCAATTTTCAAGGATGAAGTTGGAGGCACTGTGGATTTCAATTCACTCAGAAACCATTAAATGGTGAGGAAGCTCATTTCAATGAAAACTCTGGAGAATTCTTACAGGCAAGGCTTCCAATAGTGCCCAAAAGTCAGATTAAGCCAGGCCCATTGAGGTCTACAATGTATGGTCCATGTGTGTTTTGACTCTCAAATATGGCTGCCAAGTCTTTAAGAATAATATCATGTCATATCCTGGCTGAGATTCCCTGTCCTCTGTGGAAAGTCAACTTGGGCTTAGATGTCACTTTCCAAAGGCAACTCTCATGCATGGCCATTTAAAATTCCAACACAATTCCTGGCAATAATTCTCTGAGATCAGTAAAGAACTCAGTCTCTAAGGGGCATCACACCAGAGTGCAAGCCTAGTTTGACCCAGTGATCTCTTCCAACAGCCAGACACATGTCCACAATTAAAACCAAAACACTCTCACATGGCCCTCATCTTCTTCCATATAGACACTCATCATATCCTCTCGCTGGAGGTTTCCATTAGTGACGCAGCCCACGACAGTGTCTAAAATAAGCTCCCTGCCCCTCATTTGCCAAAATTCAGGGTAGCCTGGACTCTCTTCCTGTGAACTAGGAGTGATCAAATAGGCCTGCCTTTAATATTGCTTGGCTTCTCCAACTTGAGGCCTTCTAGCTTTGGGGTTTAGATTCTTTAAGTGAATTGGAGTCATGAAAATCAAGCCCCTATGGCCTAGCCTCTGCAGGGCTTTGAAGAACATATTTGACCCAAAGGATCCCTATTCTCACTTGATGGATATCAGGAACCTACCAGAGGAAGGCAAGAGAGTTCATCAAAAATATATGATCTTTTTGCCATTTTGTTTTTGGATGCACACATGGGATCTATCTTTAGATCCATCAGGTGCTGAGAATCTAAGCCACAGCCTCACACAGGGCCAACAGGCTGATTCAGACATATCCCAATCCTAAGCAATTAAGCAAAGAGCCACAGGTGATGCCCATTCATTTCCATTTGAAAACTCTTTTTTTCAGGCTTCACAAAGTGGTGGCTTGAGGCAAAAAACTTCCTGACATTCAACAGAACAATAGGTAAGCAAAAGGACCAAAGCAGGGTTTCTCCACTGAGACTTTCCTGGTCAACAGATATCTGAGATTTCTGAGATGCTAGCCATTTCCTTCAGCTATCCATTACATAGCCATGTCACAGATCTTGGAGGTGGTACAAATCTTGGACACAAAACCATGATACTATTCTGGAGAGTGGCCAGAATTGAGAGAGAAAACAGGAAATTAGGAAGCTTGTAGGTGTTGCCCATCCATAAGGCAAGCCAGAGTCCACTCATGAATTGGGCAGGATTAATGCTGGGAAGCTTTCTACTAGACAGGACACATCCATTGATGCATTGTCTTCTAATGTCTACAACAATGGACTCAGTGGGATACACACACATAGAAACACTCGCCTTGTCAAAGGACTTAATAGAAATATTCCACTCCATACCAAATAAACCGCCTTTCCTACCTATTCTCAAAACATGAGACAAAACCACAAACTCACACCCACACCCACAAAGGCACCTCCTTCCCCCTAGTAGGTCTGTGACTCCCCGGAGTGTCCTCTGACTGGTGGGCCATACTATGTTCCCCGGAAATGACCTCTTCTGTCTCAGATCATGTCTACTTGGCCAACTCTGTGAAGTTCTCAAGAGTCAGCGGTGAGACACTACCTGCTTTCTCAGGAAAAGCCCCTCTTCACAGGTTTCCTGGCATTTGGCCATCCTCACATCTGTAGGTACCAAGAAAGACTGACTCTGTCCTTGGTAATTCCAAACATGTGAGACCACTGGGACTAGAACAGGGTCTGTCTCTGGGTGCCTGGCTTCCTGGATCCCAAGTTCAGAGAGTTCCCTCACCAAGGAAGTGAGGTGAGATCACTTCCTTCAGGATCTGAATGATGTCACTGCCTTGGCAACCACTTTGTCCTAACAGTTGCTTCCAAAAGTACCATGAGGTGGAGGCTGCCCCGATTTTCATGGGACACTTTCTCTAGTTAGAATGCTGTATCAACCATAAGCACCCGGGAACAGCTTCCACACAGGACTGGTTTGGTCCATGTTCTATACATTAAGAAGAGAGAGACTGATTCAGACACAACCCTTCATCCTTACCAGAATGATTGCCATGGAAGAAGACTTTTGCTTTCTGAGGTACTTCATAGCTGCCTTCATCTTCACCAGGGATCATTTCTGCATGAACATTTGAGTTTCTCAGCAGGTGAAGATCCCCTGGATTCCTGTAGTTTAATACCCACACAGTTCCTGCTCTCCTGCAAAGTTAGTGTATGGTTAGGGTTAATAATATTTTCAATTTTGTTAGGAATCATTCTGCAGGATGAATAATGGGATTGGGAACCTGCGATATTTACAAGAATATATAGGTGAAATATATGTATGAAAATGGGAATCTAAGAAAGATTTGAAGCCCAGAAGGGCATTGGGCCCTTGGTTTGGATACTTAGTGTTGAATTATGTTCTGTACAATTGTCTCAGTTAAATCGAAATACAATTGCATAGGACCTAGTACCTTGGATGATTGAATGTAGAAGAGAACATCCAGTCAAAAAGGGATAGTCGGTAGGATTAGGAAGATAGTCAGTAGGTTTAGGAAGAAGAGTGAGTATATGATTTGGAATAAAAAGCTTCTTTAGCAATAGGGTTTCATTTAGAGAGTGAATGAAAATGTAAGCACATGTGAAGAGTCAGCCAAAATGATGAACTGGGGAAAATATGTAGGAAATCAGGTGTCAATAGAGACATTACGAAATCAGGCAATGTATAAAGTGAGTGATAGGATTAGACATTTTCAACAGGCTTGAGTTTGAATATATAATCATAGGAAAAAACAAATATGTCGTCACAAATGGGAATGACATTTGAGAGCATTAGGCAACCTGGACATGGATGCTATTAGTTATCAACATTCACTTTCCTTTTAGGCTTTGGTACAATCATAAGTGTGACATTTTATTTTTTTTTGTTCAGAATATTACTGTGATAAAATGTATATGTAGATTAGGTGACATGAGTATTAGTTTTAACCATTTCTGGGAGCAATAATTTGAAGATGTATACATTAGTATTAGGGGCACAAAGAGGTGTAACCTGTTTCTATGAATATAGAGATAATGCATGAATAGACCATACTATGAATAAATAACATAACTGATTCCACTTTAAATAATGGATTGAATTGATATGTGAAAATATATAAGAAATCTTATATTGATATACAATCATTCATTCCAACCAGTTATATATCTAATGGTAATATTAGGATTATGGTTTATGATGAATGGTGTTTGAGTTTTGCTTTATAAGTGATGATGTTAAACAAAAATAATGTGTTTGGAAAGAAGTCTCATGAAAAGACTAGTCAAGAAACATGGAGGAATGCATGTGTTCTGAATCAGGAAGTGATTGATCGTGAAACAAATTCCTATTAATTTTCTAATTTGTGACTCAAATATATATCCTATGATGTGCATAAACTGAAGACATAGTAACGTACAAGTGTTGAATAAAAATGAAAGTCAAAATACACATCATGTCCCCTAGGAATCTACTTGCATTCATTTTAAACTGGCTAAGTAACTGTAGAAATATTAGGGTTTGTATGCACCATTCACTGAATTTAGTTTTCAGTACTAGGAAACAATATGTATTTCAGGTGGATGATTATTTCTGAGAATAATCTTGTGGAAAGTTGATTATGAATCCACAGATATGAATATGAATGAATTTAGGGAGTGTATACTAAGACACATATATTTCATATTTTATATTTTGAAAAATCTGGAGAGTGTATATATATATATATATATATATATATATATATATATATATACACACACACACACACGCACATGCACAGATATTAAAAAGTAGCAATACAGGAGATCCATTATGAAGGCAGGCATGGAGAAATCAAGTCTATGATCTCTTCAGCTGCACGGGCATAGGGAGTAGTAAACTGTCTAAATGCTGTTTGCTCAGAATCACTAGGCAATGTTGACCTGTTGTGAATCTGGGGCGAACAGTCTGGGCCCCTCAGAACACACACAGAGCCCGGATTGGCTGCATTCAAGCTTAGATTCGTCTGGTTTTTGTGACTCAGCACTAACATTCCCGCTGAAATAACTGGTCGGTCTTTCTGAATTGACAGAGTTAAAAGACAGCTCTTCAAGATGGTGGACGCTGGCTTCCTCTGTGGTCTGACCAGTATGGAGAACGGAATTGGACCGCATCCATCCCCGTCTCAATCCCAGAATTCAGCACTGAGCACAGTAATTGCATAGCTGGCAGGAGCCCATAGAATCCGCACCACTGTATATTTGCGATGCTATCTCGTCGTTTCCCAGTGCGCGCCACAGACTCTAGCTACAGGGCAATTTGCTGAATAAGCAGCATGACCCTCCGTGCGGACAAATCACTCGCGTTTGAGCCCCCGTAGCTGATCCTCGTGAGATGGATATATGTCCACTAGGTTGTGGAGCACCCCAAATTTGCTGGAAATTCCTAACAAGATAGGTTTTAGCCGTTCTAACTCGTCATTCTCCCGCACAGTGACGCGGTACATGGGGGTAATGCACTCCATTCGCCGCCATCATGTGATCCCCCAAAGTTAGTTTTCAGTACTAGGAAAAAAAATATGTATTTCAGGTGGAGGAATATTTCTGAGAATAATCTTGTGAAAAGTTGATTATAAATCCACATACATGAATATGAATGAATTTAGGGAGGGTATAAAAAAATATACTAAATATTTTTAAAAATCTGGAGAGTGAATATATATATATATATATATATATATATATATATATATATATATTTATATATATATATACACACAGACACACACACACACACAGACATTAAAAAGTAGCATTATGTATATGAATTGAAATTCACCATGAAATATATATCATCCACAGATCCAAAAATATTAATTTTAATGTACATGGATTTATGTTGTTCAACTAAGAAGCTCACCCATATGTTGAATTTTCAGTTCCAACAGCATTAAGTAGGAGTGATCTCTTCTCACAATTTGTATCTGCCAAGCCAGCCACCTCACCAAATGTACGACTGATACCAGGTAGAATTCTATATGTGCTTATAAAAATACATGTGATGAATAGGCTACAGAGAAAGGGAGACAGTTATTCACATATTTGATTAACTTTTAAAACACATGGAGAACTGTTTCAATTAAAATTCGCTAGATTTATAACACCTACCAAGACAACTGAGCCTTCATAGGCAGTGGCCACAGAATTGAAATGGGGCTTGGGAGATAGAGTCAGGACCCACCTGTTGCATTGGTCACCCAGCAAAGGGAACGAATGGTCACCATTTTAATGGGATACGACCATGGCAGAGAACTGACATTACAGGCTGAGGAGATAACTTCATTGAAACCAACGCGACAAGTGTGTAATCCCATTGCCATCTCTCTCAAAACCATGGGGAAACCTCAAGGGCCCTTCCCAGCTCTGCCGTAATTGCCCCTCCCAGATCTCCCAGGAGCGCGATAGCCAGACCTAGGGAATCAGGATTGGCTCGGGACTCGCGGCGTGGAATTCCCGGCTACCACTCCCACCAGTGCTGACAATTGAGGTCTCTTACACCATCTACCGGGGGCATGGCTCCCGGAGGACAAGAAAATTCGCTGGGGGTTCTCAGGCCAAAGCTCTACAAACTTAGGGTCTGAGGGAGGCAAACAGGGAGAGTGTGCCCAGGCGTTCATTAAAACAGGGCTACCAGGAGCAGGGGCCTGGCGTGTAACCAGTATTGTGGTGAGCGTCAAAGGTGAGCGGGGCCTGGCTTGAGGAAGCACAAGAGAAGGCCCTAGGCACTCAGGATTGGAGACCCGCCCAGACTGGGAGGAAGAGCTGCTGCACAGTGATTGGTTCCCGCTAATTGAGAGGAGAATCTTGGCCCAGTGCACACAGCTCCACCTACTGGAAGAAAAGTAAATTGAACTCTAGGACTGCATGTATTAATATTATTAT